>NW_004443984.1:10252837-10268953 GCF_000243295.1 Trichechus manatus latirostris
ATAATTGTATAAGTTGTATATAACTTATTAATAATAAATAGCTGCTCAATGAATGAATAAATGAACAAAACTATCAGCCCAACCACCAGCAGTTATGGGCCAAGCGTTCATCCTCAATAATAATGATAATGATAGCTGACATTTAGCATGAATTTACTACACACCAGGCACTCTTCAAGCACTCTACGTGCATTGACTCACGTAATGCTCACCAAGACCTTGGGGGTGAAGTAGGTGTAATTATTATTCCCCATTTTACAGATGAGGAACCTGAGCCTCAGAGGTCTTTAGTGGCTTGCTCAAAACGACAAAGCTAGGATGTGGCCAAGTCAGGATTTGAACCCAGACCGACCGGATTTGCCTACAGGTTTGGAGTAGGGGAAGATAACTAGTTGGGAGTTGGCGCCATATAGTCAAACAAGGTTGAGAAGCCGGTACTAATTCCCTGCTATCTGAAGAAGGGTCTGCGTTCACAGTGCTGCGTCCCAGTATTAATCCTTTGTAAACATTTAAGTCCGTCCACAATTGTTTGGCGGCCCGTATTTCCCCCCACCCCACCCCCCAGGGGCCTCTTGGTGGTTCAGTTTGAGCTTGGTGGAGAGAAAAATCGGAAGTCACTGACCCCACATCCCAGCCAATTCGCAAGTCTGTACAACTAGCTGTGATTTTTTTGTTTTGTTTTTTTTAATTGCCTCTTATCTCTCAAATCTGGCTCCTCCCTTTCCCTGGGCTCCTACATCCAATCATCAGCGCCATTCCTTGTGGCTCCGCCTCTTCCTGTGGCCCCACCTGTCCAATCCACTGCCTCTTCTTAACTCTGACCCCAGCATCACGCCTGGACCATGAGAGTCACCTCTGCTCGTCATTAGCCTCTCTCTCCTCCTTCCATCTTGGGAAAATGGGCTGGAGAGAAGTATACCTTCTGCATGCAGAGACAAAAAAAAAAAAACACCGAAACCCGTTGCCATTGAATCATAGCGACCCTACAGAATAAAGAACTGCCCTATAGGGTTTCCAAGGCTATAATTTTTATCAAAGCAAACTGCTACATCTTTCTTCCGTGGAGTAGCTAGTAGGTTTGCCTACCTTTTGGTTAGCAGTGAGCACTTAACCACTGTGTCACCAGTGCTCCCTTCCTACTTCCCGGACTGGCCAAATCACACCCATGGCATAAAGGCGCTGTTTCCTCGTTTGCAAAATAGAAGTTTCCCATGGATTAGAAAATTGCCTTTATATGATAGATACAGCAATGTGTGCGAGGAAGAAAGGGGGTCATAGCCTTCACCAACACCAGCCCTGTGAGGTGCAGAATTAGGGGGACCCAGGTCAACTTCATGAGGATGCCTGAAAAAAACGGATAGTACCAAACCCCCTACATATACTATATACTGTTTTGACCTAGACATACATACCTATGATGAAGTTTAATTTATAAATTATGCACAGTAAGAGATTAACAACAATAACTTACAATAAAATAGAACAATTATAACAATATACTGTAATAAAAGTTATGTGAATATAGTCCCTGGGCAGGATGGAGTGGGAAGGCGTGAGATTTCATCACACTACTCATTTAATATTTTCAGACCTCGGCTGATCACAGGTAACTGAAACCGTGGAAAGGTAAACCTCGTGGGGGGGGGGTGGATACTGTACTTTGCAACACATGGGGTCGCCATGAGTCGGAATCCACTCTGCCACAACTGGTTTATTTTTTACTAAGGTTATACCGAGAGCGGTGATTAAGGCTTTGGGCTCTAAGCCTAGGTTCGAGTTCTGACGCTGACATTTCTTAACTGTATGACCCTGGGTGAATTACTTAATCCCTTGGTACCTCAGAAGGAGCCCTGGTGGTGCAGTGGTTAAGAGCTGCAGCTGCTAACCAAAAGGTCAGCAATTCGAATCCACCAGCTGCTCCTTGGAAACCCTATGTGGCAGTTCTACTGTCCTATAGGGTCACCATGAGTCAGAATCGACTCGACAGCAACGGGTTTTTCTACTTCAGATGCGCCACCTATAAAGTGAGGCAGTATTTCCATCAGAGGGTGGTGGTGGTGAGGATTCAGCACATTAATTTATGTAAAAAGTGCTTCACACAGCCCCCTATAGCAAGGACCTCATGTTAATTTGAACCAAGGGTTTTGCCAATTCCCCTTCTCCTGGGGCCCAGGCAAGTGCTGATGCTGGGTCACCATAAGGGTGAAGAGAGATGGCATGAGGCAAGTCCAAGGGACCAAGGGTCAAAATCAGGAGGGCAGCCTAGTTCTGGAGACCAGCCATGAAGTGTGTGCGAGACCAAAAAACAAGCACTCAAGGATAGAGGTGGGGAGTTGGGAGACAGTGCAGCAGGAGCTGGGATGCACCATATGGCGGGGAAATGAGAGGGTTCCCGGGATGCAGGGAAGGCTGTGGGGGCTGAGCCTGGTGGGTACATCTGGGACTCTGTAGCCTGACCCCTCCCCCCCAGGCCCGGCCAAGGGAACCTCCGAGAAGCCCAGGTCAGCAGAGCCGGCTAATGAGGAAGAGAACACAGGCACTGAAGGAATTTATTCATAAGAAGACTCAGGGTCAGTCCAAGAGACAATCTACTGCTTACAAGCTCCAGAAGCTCTTGTCGTAAAAGCCGTGAGGGCCAGAGCACCCCTAGGCAGGGGACTTGGGGAGTCTGGCGGCCACCTTGGGAACAGAAGAGCAGACACAAGCAGTTCCGGGTACCGGGTACTGAGGGGCTGTCTTCCAGGCCAGCCTGCCCTTCCCCCAGGTCCCTGCACCCCCTCTAGGGTTAAAGTGCAGCTGAGGGGAGGGGCAGGTGGAAGTAGGGCACCAGAGAGAGCCCCAAGTGGCCACCCTAAAAAGCCCTCTTTCCTCCTTTTCCCTGGGGGTTTCTTGAGTCTGCCCACCCAGGATGGCAGGCAAAGCTCCTCCTTGGAACCTCTGGGTAAGGGGACCTCCCCCTCCTCCCCCATCAGATATTTAGAAATAGCTCCCCCAAGAGAGTGGGGCTGGCTCCATCAGCTTTCTAAGGGCCTAGAACTTGGGGTACAGAGGAAGGAGCTAAGATCTCTAAGAGGGAGAGGAGGGAAAGATGTTCTTCACTGGTGATGGATTGGGGCTCATTCCCCCTCCCTCGGCCCAGAAAGGCCTCTCCTTTCCCCCACCTCCCATCATTCCTGACCACAGGCAAGTCAAGGAAGCCACGGAGAGGCCCAGGGAGCCTGGCTCCCAGCTCGAGCCAAAGAGTCGACAGGGTCCTGCCCAGGCCTGACTCCCAAACCACTCCACTTCAGTGTCACTGGAGAGAAGCTTCCCTGGGATGGGGAGGGGAGCCCTTTGGGAAACCTGTGGCACTGGAGCTTCCTGCTTCTGCCAACGGTCTTCCTAGCCTGGACCCAGACTCCCCTTAAGGCTGCTGCTGGCAGTGTGCCCACCCTCCACTCCAGGACCCAGCTCCATCATCTGCACCCCCAGGGGCCCTGCCCCACCCAGAGGCAGTGGGGTCTTGGCCTGGCACCTCCCCCCAACTTGGATGGCCTCACCTTCACCTCAGCAGCTTTGCCAACTTCCACCCCCTCCCAAGGGCATATCTCTAGGAGGCAGAAAGGAAGAGGCGCCCCCTCCAATAAAGAACTCTGAAGACCTCTGCTTCCTCCCCCCACTCTTGAATACATTAAAATGTGCAGCTTGGCTCCAAACCCTCCCCTTCAGATCTCCATGGCAACCGGGTAACATTCCAAGTCCAAGTCTGAATCCAAGTCCATCTGGTGCCACAGGGAGGCTTCAGCCTCCCCCCCACTCTTCCCCAGAGGGTGAGACCCAATATTCCACAGGGGGATGAGAGGGGAGGAAGAGTTGGAGGCCTTAGTCCTCAGCCCCCTCTTCCTCAGTATGGGGGACCCCCGGAGGATCCTCGGGCTCAGGGGTCTGCCCACCAGGATGGGGGTGAGGGTGGTGGTGTGGGTGGGTGCCAGGCTGGGTGCCTGGCCCGTCCTCGCCCTGCATGTAGACACTCAGGCCCTCGTGGCTGGGCTCCTTGCCGCACGCCTGGCAGCTGCAGTGCAGGATCTTCTCCACCAGCTTGTCCACCCGGGGCACCTCCTCATGGCCGGGGCACTCCAAGGTCACCTGGGAGTGTGAGAGAGAGGGGGAAGGGTGTTTCCAAAGGCCTGTTCAGGGCAGGAAGGCCCTAAGGGTAAGAGTACTTCATAGGATCAAGAATCTCAGAGACCCCAGAGTCCCAGAGCTCACCTGGGATGCCCCAGTGAGCTCTGTGGGTCCATTCAGCAAGTGGGAAAGACAGAAGATTGAGCCCCTGCAGAAGCCACCTGATTCGTCTCCTCAGGTCAGTCCTGCCACCTTCCTATCCACCTCCCACAGCAGCCAGAGGGTACCCCAGGGGAAAAAAATCCAATTGTGGCCTACCTCTGCTTAAAAGTTCCCTCAGTGCTACCAACTGCATTTAGGAGAAAAATCCTGATTCCTTCCTAAGGCCACCCAGGACCGTCAGGCTGCTCCTGGCCAACCTCTCCACTCTTAACCTTGCACCACTCCCTCCAACTCTGGGCTTGAGACTTTGCACATGCTGTTTCCTCTGCTTGGAAGGTTCTCACCCAAACCATCCCCCTGCCACCTGCCCCAAACTTTGCCTGGTTAACCTCTACTCAACCTTTGGGTCTGAGCTCAGATATGACTTCCTCAAAAGAACCCCATTGCAGACCCCTGACTCAGCTGAAGTTTGCCTTGTGTCATGGTTTGAATTATGTTCCCCAAAAAATGTGTATATCAATTTGGCTGGGTCATGATTCTCAGAATTGTGTGGTTAGCCTCCATTTTGTGATTTTAATTTTATGTTAAAGAGGATTAGGGTAGCATTGTAACACCACCTTTACCCAGGTCACATCCCTGATCCAATGTAAAGGGAGTTTCCCTGGGGTGTGGCCTGCACCACCTTTTATCTCTTAAGAGATAAAAGGAAAGGGAAGCAAGCAGAATTGGAGACCTCATACCATCAAGAAAGCAGAGCGCATCCTTTGGACTGGGGTCCCTGCACAGAGAAGCTCCTAGTCCAGGGGAACACGGAAAAGAAGAAGGCCGACAGAGAGAAAAAGCCTTCCCCTGGAGCTGAAGCCCTGAATTTGGACTTTTAGCCTACTTTGGGAGGAAATAAACTTCTCTTCATTAAAACCATCCACTTGTGGTATTTCTGTTATAGCAGCCCTAGATGACTAAGACAGCTTGTATGAATTCCTTAGCATCTTGCTCTTCCCCTATTTGTCACACTTCTAATTGTCCTTCTTTCCTTTCTCCCTCCCTTCCTTCTTTCCTTTCTTCCTCCCATGTGCATTCATAGAGCACCTAGGATGTGCCAGCTCTGGGGACACAAGGACAAGCATGGCTCATCAGGGAACTCAAGAGTCTAGTGGGGAGGGAAAGATGCTCATCAAAATCACTTAAGTACAGGTGTGAGACAAATGCTCAAGGCAGAGGCACACAGTGCTCTGAGAGCCCGCAGAAGGGGATCTGATCTTGTCAGGGGGATCTGGAAAGGGACCCCGAGAAAATGACACTTGAGCCAAGAGCTGAGGAATGAATAGAAGTTAACTAGATGAAGAGGAGAAGAAAGCTATTCCAAGCAGACAAGAACCTGTGCAAAGGCCCCGTGGTAGGAACCAGCTGAGAAGGGGCTGAATGGAGGTAAGCTGGTGTCAAGATGAGCCAGTGAGAAGGGTGGGAGGCAAGGTGAAGCTGGAAAGATGGCGAACAACTACGACGGGCCTGGGGGAAAGGGCAAGGATTTTGGTCTCAAGCTGTAACAATGGGAGCCACTGAGTGAAAGGATTTCAGCAGAGGACTGACATTGGAACAGAGCTTCAGGAAGATCCCTTGACCTGACATGTTGGGGTCAGACTTGTGAGCCATTGTGCGGCAAGCACCACATCTGTATTCTCAGCACAAGCCCAGGACCCTCCACATAGTAGAGCCTTACTAAGTGCCTGCCTGCAGCCATCTGCTGACGTACAGCACCCTAGGGAGAAAGGCCAGGGCTCTGGGCAGAGGTGGGGCGGAGCGAGGCAGATGGTACTCACAATCTCCCACATGGACTGGGCCGGCATACAGGAGTCACAGTGCACCAGGGACTCTGTGGACTGCGGGAAGGTGTTGGGGACGCTGTAGCTGAAGCACTGTCCTAGGCACGCCCTGTGGGAGGAGAGGTCACTGTGCCTGTGTCACTGTGGGGGAGGCAGGGATGGACAGCTCTGGTCCTCGCTCCCCCCACCCCCACCCCCAGACCCCACCTGTTCTGGATAGACTTGGCCTCACAGCCGCTGTGGCCCACGATCTGGGTGATGTTCTTGGCCTCACACCAGGCACTCTTGTCCGGGAACAGTGCCAGCTTGTTGATAGGCGGCGGGGCGGCCAGCAGCATGGCAGGGAGGACAGCCCCCACCAGGACCCGAAGCATTGTGCCTGTGGCCTCCAGAGTCCTAGAACTGAGCACAGGTGGCAGGTGAAGCCCCACAAGGCCCAGGAGGCTGGGCAGTGGAGCAGGAGGGGTTACAAGCACGGGCTCTAGCGCCTGACTGCCTGGGTTCAAATCCCAGCTCTACCACTTAGTAGCCAAGTATAACCTTGGACAAGTTATTCATCCTCTCTGTACCTCGAAAATGGGGTTGTTAGTAGTACCCGCATTTGATGGGCATCATGAAAATTAAATGAGATATTACATGAAAAGCACTCAGTAGAGGGCCTTTTCAATTGCCTCATATGCATGCAGAAGCTGGACAATGAAAAAGACAGAAGAACTGATGTATTTGAACTGTAGTGCTGGTGAAGAATATTGAATATATCATGGACTGCCAGAAGACCAAAAAAAATCAGTCTTAGAAAAAATATAACCAGATGCTCCTTAGAAGCAACGACGGCAAGACTTTGGCTCGCTTACTTTGAATATGTCATCACGAAAGACCAGTCTAGAACAGGACATCATGGTTGGTAGAGTGTTGGTGAAAACAAGGAAAACCTTTAATGAAATAGACTCAAACATAGCAACAATCATGAAGATGGCACAGGACCAGGGAACATTTCATTCTGTTATCCATAAGGTTGTATGAGTCGGAGCCAACTCGACAGCAACTAACAACAACAAAATATAACTTTGAGCAAGTTACTTTTTATCTCTGCCCTCAGTTTCTTCATCTAGAAAACAGTAATGGTGATATTGCATATAGCAAAGGACTGCTGAGATTATTAAATAAGACACTAAGTTTTCAAGCACGTGGTGAGTGTTGAACAACAAGATCCCTCTCACTTCAATGTTGTGCGTCCTCCAGGGAAAGAGAAAAAACCTGTCCACGCAATGTCTACCCTCGAGAGCTGACTCCAGCACATCTGGGGCAAGGCACTGCCAGTTGTTAGCATCCTGACGTAGGGGAAACTAACCTCCGTCTTCACGTTGCAGCAAATACTTGTGCCTCCTTGGCTGGCTGGAGCTCAGGTGAAAAAACTAACCCAGACCACATGATATTTTTTCTAGGATGTCCCACCAGAGCCCTGAGCCCACTAGGGCTCTGACATCTACATCATTATCCCCCCATCAGTCCCATCCTAACCAGAGCCAAGTAGGAGCCAATCAGAGCCAAGCACCGACCATCTGTAAATTCCCTGCCACAGAACGATGGAGCAAGACACTAATATCAGAATGGGCCAGAAGATGGTGCTGCAGGACAGAGTCTATGTCTAAAAGATTCCTCTCAGAGGGGAATGACTCTTGCCCAATGTTCCCCAACTTCATCCTTTGTAGGTTTCTCTCACTTCCCCTCCTCAAAAACTTTAGGGTAGTGGGACTTCAGAGACTCAGAAATGAGGGCAACGCCAGCACGGGGTCTCAACCCTCAACAGAGAGGACACTGGGGAAGGCACCGAACTGGGAGTTGGGAGTCCACCACTTCCTGACTCCTGCCACTGGCAGCTGTGGCCCTGGACACTCAGGCCTGCTTCCCTGCCTGTAAAATGAGTGGGCTGCACTAGACCAGTAGTTTGCAAACCAGCTTCAGAATCACCAGAATTCCCTGAAGACTTAAGGAGTGAAAGTTCTAGGATGAGGCGAGATTCTGCATTTTTAACAAGCTTCCCAGGTGGTCCTATTGCTCAGCCAGGTTTGGGACCCACTGGATGAGAAGATCCCGAGGGACCATTCCAGCTCAGACAGGCTGGGATTCTGTGTCTTGGGAGAGTCTCCGGAAGGGCCTTAAAAAACCCGTTGCCATCGAGTTGATTCCGACCATAGTGACCCATAGGGCAGAGCAGAACTGCCCCATATGGTTTCCAAGGAGTGCCTGGTGGAGTCGAACTGCCAACCATAAGGGCCTAGGTGAAGCTAAATCTGGAAGAGGGAGCTGAGGGTCCCACTGGTCGTACAGAAGCCCAGCACTAAAATAGGGATAGTAGAGGTAGGTACTTGGTAAAGGTCAGGGAGGAATGGAGGGGGGTCCTGCCTACTGCTCTTGAAGGGAAAACCCTGGTGGAGCTGGCTCAGCTCAGCTCCCAGGGAGGGTGCAGGCCAGCCTGCAGGGCTGTGACTTCCATGGGTTCTCTCCATCCAGCACGTCCCCCTCAGCTCCTACCCCTTCTCCCTGCAGGAGGTCTCCAGAAGCCTAGATGTACCACCTCACCAGATCCCAATGCTTAGATGACTCCTGCTCCCAGCCCAGTGGGGAGGAGTGGAAAGGGGAGCGCAGCTGGAGGTGGTCAGACAGTCCGCCCCATCCCAAATGAGCTTACGGCATGGTCCAGGCTCACCCACACATTTCCGGTCCAGCTCACAAGATCGACAGCAAAGCCCATGTTTTCCATGGAACCACATTCTAACAAAGTAGAATGGGTTTGTTCTTTTTTTAGTTTTTGTTGTTGTTGTAATTATATATATAACACAACATTTGCCAATTTAACGTTTTTCACAAGTACAGTTTAGTGACATCAGTTACGTTAACCATGTTGTGCAACCATCACCGACATCCGTTGCCAAATTTTCTAGAATGGGTTTGTTCTTAACTGGCAACCTAACCAAATTTTCAACAAACTTAGCATCCAGAAGACTTTCTCACCCTTACAGGTTCTCTTCAGGGTCTGACCACTGCACATCAGAAAAGACTCGGAGACTGACTTAAGGCCAGAGCCCACCAGGCCCTCCCTAGGCTGGGCTGGCCCCCTGTAGGCCTCAGGGAGTTCTGGGGACTTTGGTCCTATAACTGCGCCCACCATCCTTCCTTGGGAAGCAGAGGGGCAAGTAGGGCAGGGAGTGACTTTAAAGTTTACTTAGAATTAGGAATGGAGATTGGGGTGGTAAAGAGAATAAACAAGATGAGTCTTCAGGTCTGACACAGAGTTGGAATTAGGGTTAGAGGAGAGGTTAGAATTGAGGCTATGGGTCATTGTTGTTGTTAGGTGCCATCGAGTTGGTTCCAACTCATAGGCTATGGGTTAGGACTAGGTTAAAGTTGAACTGAGATTGGTGTTGAGGCTGATAACAAGGCTTATCAGGAAATGGCATAACAGATTTCTTTAGGGGAGTTGCTGGCCCAGGGGTTGGTAACTGGTTATTAAGGACAGGTTGTAGCCAGAATTGAGGAGAAATGAGGTAAACTGAGGCAGAAGGCCACCTCCCTTGTCTTCCTCCCTCTCTAGCAAAGATACGGTTAAAGTTAAGCGTTAAGGGCCACCAGTGCCCACAGACGGGGCACTGTAACCCAACCCACCAGGCCAGGCCTCTCCCCAAACCCAGGGTACTGGCGAGGGCCTCAGAGGAGGGGCTGGGGCTGCTACTTGGCTCCCTGCCCCTGGCCAGCAGCCCTGAGCTCCAGCAAACAGCCTGGCTCCCACCAGAAGACCCTAGAGTCCCTAGTTTTGAATCCCAGCCCTCCCACCTAGGAGCTATGTGACTTCTGGAAAGTAAGTTCACCTCTCAGAACCTATCTTTCTCAACTCTAAAATGGGGAGCATGGTACCTTCCTTAGACGGCAACTAGAAGGATTAACATTAAGCACCCAGCACCCAGTAGGCACCCAACTAAGGTCAGTTCTCTTTCCCATGGGGGCCTTGAGGAAGCCCCCACCCCACCCAGCCTGGGGAGCTAGAGGTCCTGGGACAGGCTAGGCAGGCAGCACAGCCAGGGTTAGGCGGTGGAGTGGGCAGGCGGCAGGAAGGTGCCAGGCACAGTCTCCCACACACATTTACATTCAAGACACACCCACCCTCCACCCCCAGCCCCAAAGAACCCACACTGCTCCCTCTTACAGCCAGGTGGCCTCTTTGCTAGCAGGTTTTATTTTTTTGTTGGTTAATGCTTCTTTTTTTTTTAAAGCAGCAACTCAACTAACTACTTTTTAAGCAGCAGTTGGACCTTCCTTCCTGAGACTTGAGAGCCTCACCCTCAGATTCTCATCCCTTCCTCCCCACCCTGAAGGTCACACAGCAAGTCAAGGGACTCCCTGGATGCCAGGGCAGGAGGGGGAATCAGAGATAGCTAGGCCAACCCCTTGCTTGGCAGAGGGTTGTCCCATGGCCTCACAGCAAGTCCAGGCAAAGCAATGCCCTTCCCCTAGGCCATGCAGTTCCCTGCGGTTTGCCCCACGTTTCATGAGCACCTTCTAGGAGGGCAGGGAGAGACGAGGGCGACGACGGGGGAAGCTGGGGCCCCAGCCCCTACACACCCCTCAGGAGCTCAGAGCCTAGAGGGGAAGTCATCTGTTTTTAGCAGTTGTTCTGAGTAAGGGGAGTCAGTGGGGGAGTAGGAGGGGGAGGAGGAGGGGAGCAGAGATTCTTAATTTTGGATTTAATTTAAAAAAAAAAAAAAAAGGAAGAAGCCATCCAGCTGATTCCAGCTTATAGAATCCCATGTGTTACAGAGTAGAACTGTGCTCCACAGCGTTTTTTTTTTTGGCTGTAATCTCTGTGGAAGTGGATTGCCAGGCCTTTCTTCCACAGCATCACTGACTGGGTTCTAACCACCAACCTTTAGCAGGCAAGCACAAACTGTTTGCACCACCCAGGTCCCTGTCATAATCTAGGATAAACTGGGCCAATAATGTCGAGGCCCCAACCAGTTGGAATGAGTTTCAGGGTATACAATTAGATAACAACTTGGGGGTGGGGTACCAAGTGAGGGAGCTCCTGGCTGAGGTAACTGCCTGCATAAGCAAAGGAAAACCCAAAATCCATTGCCGTGGAGTCGATTCGGACTCATAGTGACCCTACAGGACAGAGCAGAACTGCCCCCACAGGGTTCCAAGGCTCTGATCATGGGAGCAGACTGCCACATCTTTCTCCCGCAGAACAGCTGGTGGGTTCAAATCGCTGACCTTTCAGTTAACAGCTGAGCACTTAACCACTGTGCCACCAAGGCTCCTTGAGCAAAGGAAGGGAGGGGAAATTATGGATATCAGCTCATTCTCCTCCCCTGCTTCACAGTTAAGAGCTAACTATGACCTAGGCACTGTTCCAAATGCTTTTACATGTCTTAACTTAATCCTTACAACAATCCCATGAGATAGACACTATTATTTCCCCTTTAAAGATGAAGAAACTGAGGCACACAGAGGGGAAAAGATTTGCTTGAAGTTACAAAATGAGTAAAAAGGAGAACCAAGATTTGGACCCAGACAGGAGCTGGTTAACCACCGCACTACCTTTATAGATGAAAAACGGCAAGAAGATATCCGGGAAATCCAGGAAACAGCCCAGGCCCCTCACGCCTAGGAGACTAGAGTGGGGATGAGGGGCCTGGGGCCATTTCCCTGCCCCTGCCCCAGTGGACTGTGCCTCTTATTCCTATTAGCACTCTAGGGTTCAGCCACCGCCTGGGTTGGAAGCTTGGGAACTCAACGGACCAGAGTTCAAATCCCCACTCAGGACTCCGCAGCAGACAAGCCTGTGGCTGTGGGTAGACCCTTGGGTTCTCGTTGCTTCAGTAAAAACGTAACATTATTCTTCCTCACAGGGTTGTTTTGAGTTTCAAGGAGGGCGTCCTAAGCACAGGACCTTCTTACCCACCCTCACAGTTCACTCCCAAATCCAAGCCCTCCAGTCCCTCAGCTGCCTGACACATTCTGAGGCTGGTGCCCACACCGAAGGGAAGTCCCCTAGGGGGCAACACTGGCTCACCCATTTCAGCACTGTGGAAACTGAGGCACAGGTCAAGGAAGTGGCCACCCCATATCTCCCACACGGCAGAGGAGAGGGCAATGAACAAACACAGAAGGCCTGCCTTGGCAGCTTCTTCGGAAGCCTTCACTCAGAAGGTCCCTCAGGAAGGGCAGGGAGGTGGGGTAGCTAGAATGCAGGCTTCGAGGTCAGGCCTTTTGGGCCATCCCTGCTGGAGCTTAGCATCTTCCCTGAAATGCCTGCTAAGAACTCAGATGCCCAGGTCCCAGTCCTGGATATGCTGGGTGAGGCCCAGGCATCTGTAGGTGCTTCCTACATGATTCTGAGGCCCAGTCAAGTCAGGAGCATTATCCACCTCAAACTGCACCCCACAAAGGTCTCCCATAACAGCACTGCTGAGGGGGCCGCCCAGCCCCTCTACCTGGATTCTAGTGCCTGGAATCTGCTGCTAAACTCACAGAAGGGGCCAAGATTTCAAGAACAACTCCTCCCAGACCCCAAACAAACCAAACTAGTTACTGTAATTTCATGGAGACCCCACCCACTGTGAAACCCTTTGTAGAGCAAAGAGTCGATTTTGTATAACAAGTGAACAATCACTCCCCATTTCCTCTTTTGGGTAAATCTGAATACTCAAGGTCACTTAAGGCCTGGTACACCAGGATTTTCAAGGTAGACACACACATACACAAATAGGCCTACCCCAAACCCACTTACTTGTGCCCCTACAAGCACATAATATACTCTACACATGTGTACACAAGCATATGCATATATAAACATGCCTATACACACACACACAGAGAAAACATGCCTATATACACACTCAACACACACACACACACCCCCCAGGCCTCTGCAGTTACTGCTCCCAGCAACCAGCCCAGTGGGAAAGCAGATGGAGAGGACAGGGCCGGCAACTCCTTGGTAGTAAGAGAGGCCTCTCCCCAAGTTCAGACCCAACATATTCCAACGTTTCCACCCTGTGCACTCAGCATCTAGGTAACATTGCAATACCAACAGTAAGCATGTGGGGTTTGTGGTCTGTAGTTTTTCAAACTTATCAGATTAGATGCTCTCCAATCTCTATCCCCCTTCCCACCATGCCCCATCCTCCCCACTCCCCTCCTCACACGCACACTAAGGGCAGGATCTGGGTCTCCTTCTCCATTAGCCACAACTGACTGTGACAGACCCAGGTTCGAATCCTAGCTCAGCCATCTTAACCTTTCCGTGCTTCGATGTCCTCATCTGCAAAGTGGGACCAGTGATAATAATACCTTACCTCACAGAGCAGTTGTGAGAATTAACCTGCAGAGTGCAAGGTAACTTTTGGACAGGGCGCGGGTAATGGGCAAGTCCTCCCTAAATGTTACCAGTATTGCAAGCTTAGAGTCACACCCGGGCTTCTTATCCTCACTAGCCTCCACCCACTCCCTTCCTCCTCCCACAATCTCCTCCTAGCCCTCCCTTCCTTCCCTCCCTTCCACCAGATACTGGTGGGTCCTAAGAATATCTAAATCTGGGGTTGTATCTGCCCATGAAACTGGATTTAGGGGAAACCTCAAAGTGAAAGTCAAGCAAATGTGATGACGGATGGGAAAGGTTTTATAAACTGTTGAGCGCTGCCCAACACTCACTGCATGCCAGGGTGGGAGCGGAGAGGAAGATCACACTCAGACCCTAAGCCCTAGGTAACTGGGGACCAGGCTTGGAGAGACCAGCCCGCTCTAAACCCAACTTCAGGAAAACAGGCTCTGCCCACTGCCAGGCTGTGCGCACTGCCATGTGGCAGGGCACAGAGGGTGTGGCATTTGGGGCCACAGCCCTAGGCTTGGGGATCAGGGAGGGTGGGGCAATGGCTGCAGGTCTTGGAAGGAATACAGGGACTTCCTTAAATGGTGCAATTGAAAATGTCTCTCTGGCAGAGGGGCAAGGCAGGGTCAGGCCCGGGGATCCTTGCTCACACAGATTAGCTCAGCAGGGTTTCCTGGGCCCACACTTGGGGACATCCACTCACCCACTCAGTACTCAGAAGCTGGAGAGTCTAATACAGAAACACTGACCATTTGCTTCACCTCCCTAAGCCTCCCTGTGAAACAGGGAGCTTGTCTGGGAATGTCCATTTTAGCAGATTGCCTTGGGAGGAGAATGGCTCCAACCTGTTGCTAAGGTCACTGTGATTCCAGGACCTCAGTTTCACCACAGGGCAGCTTCCTTCCTTCCTCAATAGGCAGAGCCTGAACCAACTGTCCAGGAGGCGGACACGGGGCCACACAGGGCCAAGTCCATGGCACTCCACCTGCCTTCACCAGACAGCTTCACGTTCCAACCCTGGCTACCTCTGTGCCCACTCCCCCCGCAAAACCGGGGCTATGGTCCTCCTACCCACAAACCCTCCAGCCCACTGACCAAAAACAGTCTCCAAAACAAATCCACGCAATGAGCCACAGGGCCGGTGAACATCTGCTCAGCAGAAATCCTGCAGCAGCCCTCACCAGCATCTCTGTGGCCTCCGGTGGCTCCCCACAGCCTCCAACCCTGGGGTGGTGGGGAGTGAGGGGAAGGGGTCAACTCAGTCTGAAGTTCCACTTTAAAATAAGATGGCCCTATCTCTGGCTAATGCAGAGCACCCACTCCCCCCTCCACCCATTTCCCTAGCACCCAGGCCCTGCAGAGAAAGGTCCAGCTTGCAGGGGTGGCTGGGGAGGGGTGGGGGTCACCAAGGAAATGCTCCAGCCTCTGCTTTTTCTTTGGCCTCAACTAAAGGCACATGACGCCTAAGCAGCCCCAAGCATCTGGGGGAGTCCCAAGAGGCTGGAGGCTTAGGCAGTAACAAAGCAGAGGGGCTTCTTGTTAACAAATTGCTTTCCCACCCCCACACCCCGCCCATGCCCAGTCTTTGGCCTCCAGCCCTGACCTCTGTTTTCCTGGGGTTCCCGTAGTTACAGGCTGGTGGCCTCCAGCTGGGGGAGGGCCTCAGCAATCCTGCAAATGTACCCTTCTCCCCTGATGCCCGCCAACCCCCTGGCCCCGCCAAGGCAAACAGCTGCCGCTTTCGCTGTGCTTGTAAAAGACCAGAATCGCCCCGCCTAGGGAGAGGGGCGGGCAGGTGGCCGGCAGCAGGGCCCAGTTGTCCAGACAGCCTCGCGGGGGTGGAATTCTCAAGGAAACTGAGCCCCCGGAAGGGCTGGCTCCCCGCTGCCCCACACTGAGCTCCGGGAATGACCCACGCCCGGCCGGGAGTCAGGAGGGAGGTAGGGGGAACGGTCTTGCTTCTTTTACCTGACCTAGGACACTAATTATGGACCCAACTGGGAGCCCCAACACTAGGGGATTGTCTGAATTGGAGGGCTGGAGGCCAGGGAGATGCAAAGACACAGAGCGAAGCTCCCACAGAGGGGCCAAGCGGAGGGTGAGAGAGAAAGGGAGAGAAAACAAAAAGGCAGAGACAAACGGAAACAGAAAACGGAGGCAGAAGAGGAGAAACAGACAGACCCAGGCAAAGAGAAGGACGGAAATAGATGAAGTGACAGAGAGAGACAGAACGGGAGACACAAACCGACAACATAAAAGGGACAAAAAGGAGGGGGAACGTACAGAGCAGAAAGGCTCGGGGGGCAGCGCGGGCGCCCGGGCAGAGTCAGTGGGACGCGCGAGCCCCGCGACTGCCTCTCCCCGGGGCGCTGCCCGGCGCCCGCGCGGCCGGACCCGCCCTCGACCCGCCGGGATCTCGCCCTGTAATGCATCTCCCTCGTTCTCCGTGGGCCACGGAAACTCCTACCAATAAATGGAAACCCGAGGCGGTCTGGGGACGGGCTCAGGGCGCAACGGTGCCCCCCGGCCACCTCGAGCCGCGCCCGCCACCCTCAGCGCCGGCGTCCGGAGGTGCCCGGGCACCGGCCGGGCCTCCTGGGCTCTGGGGCTCCGTGGCGGCGCCTCTGCACTGCGCTCTCG
>NW_004443984.1:10269100-10292994 GCF_000243295.1 Trichechus manatus latirostris
TGGCGGCGCCCCGCGAGGCGAGGCGAGACTGCGCTACGCGCCGTCTGCGGCCCCGGGTGGGCGCGCGGTGCGGGGGAGCAGCGAGCTGAGCGACTCAGACGTCAGGGGTGTCTACGCTCCAAATAGGGAGTGAGGGCGGGGGCAGCGGAGGGGAGGGACGCGAAACTGAAAGAGCGGGCGGGCGCGCACTGTCGCTCCCTCCGGGCGCGCAGGAGGGGGCGCCACGGCCGCCCTGGGCCGGCCCAGCGCGTCCTCCCGCTGGAAGCGCCGGCCCGCACCCCAGCGCCCGGGCCCCAAGCCCTTCTCTCCGCCCCGCCGCGAGTCCCAGGCCGGGCTTCCGCGGGGTCCGACGGCGCGGCGGAGCCGCCACGGACGCCCTGGCCAGCGCCTTACACGGCAAGGCAGCGAGTCGAACGGACCAACGCTTTCTAAAGCACCTTTCTCCGGGTTTCTCTGCGCTTCGACTTCTCTCCGCCCGACTTTTCCGGAGACTGGACTGTCAGGTCGTGACAGGCCTTGAGGTGATAAGGATGGAGGCGTTCCTTTTTGTGGGAACCGCACATTGCAGTCTTGCTTCGAGAGCGTAGCTCTCCAAACCATGGAGTCGCGGCACCAGGAGTCTGCCCTCACTCCGCGGTCTTGCGGTGCTCCCATCCTCTCAGCTTCCGGGCAGGCAAAGGCGGACCAGTTCAGGTCCGTGCTCTTTGCACCCGTGTCACTCGACCTCCGCCCAGCCTCACCTCAGGAGTAGCGGTTGGCACTTGGGAGGGTTGTGGTAGTGCACTCTCTGTTCGGTTTGCCCAGTGGAGTGAGAAGATAGCTTTGCTCATGGAAGGTGGTAGCCAACGGACACCACGTGGGACACGGGTGTGGTACTTAGGGATTTTGTTTTATTTTATATCATAGTTATCCTTGTGTGTGCCTTTTTCTTGGCTGGAAGCTCCGAGATGGATGCAGCCCTGCTCATCTGGATGACGTGGTTGCTGAGCATCCTGGATGGCTCCTAGCGGCCTACTCATAACTCCATGGTGCACTCCAACCTATCTGCTCTTTCCAAACCCAGCATCCATCTCCATATCTCCTGGCTCCTAGTTCTGTTCCCTCTGCCTGGGCTTCCCTTCCCCTCCTTTCATCTCTTGGCAAACGCATTCTTCAAGCACTAGATTGGAAAGCTTTCCCAAGACCCTTAGGTAGCAATAAACTTCTCCCTCTTCCAGGCCTGATCACGGAGCACATACATGGTACATACCTCTGTTAATCCTAATTTCCTTCTAGAATAAACCAATTAATTGTCTTCAGGTCGATTCAGACTCATGGTGACCCCATGTATTGCAGCTTAGAACTGTGCTCCATAGGATTTTCATTGCTGTGACCATTTAGAAGCAGATTGCCAGGCCTTTCTTCAGAGGTGCCTCTGGTGGTTTAAACCACCAACCTTTCGATTAGCAGCCTAGTGCTTAACCAAATAGTTGTGTACACCTCCTTCCTCCATTAGATGGTGCCTTCTTGAGGGCAGGGGTCATGTGTTTATTTCAGTGTTCCCAGTGCTTAACTTGGGGGCAGACAAGGTATGTAATACATGTGGTATTGTTCCCCGCAAATGTAGCACAGATAAGTCTTTCGATAACCATTATTATAATGACGATTATAATAGCTTACACTATTGTGCACTTGGTCCTGTTCTAAGCACTTTGATTCCTCACAACTCTATGAGGTAAACAATATTGTTATCCCCATTTTATAAGTGAAAAAACTGAGGCCTAGAGAGAGGTTAAATAACTCTAAAGTAAGTAGTGATGCCAGCAAAAGGCTGTCGAATGATCACGTCCATGTCCCACAGAGGACAGCCTCGCTGCATTGTATACAGTAGGCACTCAGGAAATATTTACTGTTTTGCAGCCAAAGCTGGCCACCGTTCACAATGTGGACACCGGGCAGGGTGGGGAGTGGGTGTCTACACTTTCTAAGAACCCACTCCCGCACTGCAAGAAGCTAATTGTGTAGCCTAATGAGCTTGCTAGGTCACACACAGAGCTAGGAGTAGAAGCCAGTGACCTTGGTAGTGCAGTCCATCACTCGCTCAAACAGAGAGGTTCTAGAACATTCCCAACTGCCTAATCAAGGACATGGGCTTGGGGTTGAGTCACACCTGTCTGTTGAAGACTGGTAACTACAGGAGGGCTACAATGTTGGCAGGGGGTCTGGAAGGTGACCTGTTAATAGTATCAACAGCTACCATTATGTGCCAGGCGTATGCTAAGCACTAGCCCTAGTGGTGCATTGGTTAAGTTCTCAGCTGCTAACTAAAAGGTTGGCAGTTCAAACCCACCAGCCACTCCAAGGGAGAAACCTGCAATCTGCTCCCATAAAGATTTCAGCCTAGGAAATCCTATGGGGAAGTTCTACTCTGTCCTATAGGTTTGCTATGAGTCGGAATCGACTCCATGGCACACAACAACAATAGCAGCCTTGGTGGCGCACTGGTTAAGAGCTCGGCTGCTAACCGGAAGGTTGGTGGCTTGAATCCACCCAGTGGTTCCACAGGAGAAAAGACCTGGCAACCTACTCCAGCAAAGGAAATCCATGGGGCAGTTCTATTCTGTCACATGGGGTCGCTGTGAGTTGGAATTGACTCTTTGGCACCCAACAACAACAACGTGCCTGCTCAATCTTATCTAATCCTCACAGCAATCCTATCATTATTCCCATTTTACAAGTGAAAAAAATCAAACTTTCAAAAAGTTTAGTAACCTTTGGGAGACCACACTGATAGTAACTAACAAAGTCAGGATTTGAACCCAGACCTGTCAACTCCAAAGCCTGTGCTCCTTTGCCCACGGGCCACACCCTCCTGGCTGCCTGAGAGCCCCTCCCCATCAGGCTGTACCTAGGGGACTGGAGGTGGTGGGGCCCAGCAGGAAAGGCAGAGCCTGTCACATCAGAGTCTCCAAGCTCGCAGAGATGCACCTGGTGGGCAGCAGTGCTCCAGCTGTCCCGACAGGCCTGGCTGGCACAGGGCATGGGCCTGAGGCCAGAGCCTACTGGCCCTGGGCCAGCCTCTTGGGGCCGAGGTAATGTGGGGCCCAGAGCTGGGGCTGAGGGCTGAAAGCCCCTCTCCCCAGCTCATTAGCAAACATCTGGGCTCAGAAAAATGACCTAGCTGGAATGTGACTGGGCTGTGGGGAGCTGCTCCCTCCTTGAGTCCCGGGAATGTGAGCTCCCGCAGGGCACCGGCTCGAGCCAGCTGTTTCCTCTAATCCCTGTCAGCCTGGCCTCAGCCTCGACAGGGGTCCAAACCTCTGCACTCCTGCTGGAGAAAGAGAATGAAAACAAGCAAAAGGCCTTCCTTCTCTGTCTGGGTGACTGAATCAGAGGGTTGGTAGCAGGGCCTGGGAGAACCACATTCCCTCACTCCTCTCAGACATAAAGGCCGAGAGCATCCTTACTTGCATGAAAATCACAGGGTTGGAGCTGGGAGTGGACATCAGAACTCAGCATGGGATGTTCTGGAATCTGCCTGCTTGGGTTTGAGTATATGCTCCATCACCGACTAACTATGGGACTGTGAAGTTAGTTCACCTCTGAGCCTCAGTTTCCTTAGATGCAGTTAACAGTGGCATATACTCCATAGAGTTGTCAGGATTCATTTGTTTATTCCACAAGTATTTATTGAGTGCCTATTGTGTGCCAGACAGGCACAGATGTGTTGGGGATGCAATAAACTAGAGCAACAAGGTCCCAGCCCTCAGGAAGCTTATGTTCTGCTATGGGCAGGCAATAGTGTACAAGTAAACAGATGAGTGGATTTCTCCTAATCAAAGTATTATGAAGGAACTGGAGCCCTGGTGGCACAGTGGTTAAGAGCTATGACTGCTAACGAAAAGGTTGGCAATTCAAATCCACCAGCTGTTCCTTGGAAACCCTATGGGGCAGTTCTGCTGTGTCGTGTAGGGTGCTATGAGTTGGAACTGACTTGACGGTACCTAACAACAACATGAAGGAACTAAGCCAGCGTGGGTGATGTGGTTAGAAGGGGGATCAATTTGTTGGGAAGCCTCAGAAGACACCTTCTATTGTCGTAATATATATAAAACACATTTGCCAATTCAACATTTTTCACATGTACAATTCTGTGCCACCAATTACATTAATCATGTTGTGCAACCATCACCAGTGTCAGATGACATCTTGAAAAGGTGATGTTTAATGTGAGGTTGTGATAAGAAGGAGCCAGGATTTGAGGAGATAAATGGATGCAAAGTGCTCGGCACAGTTCCTGGAAAATAGCACGTGCTCCATAAAATGAAAGCTATTTTAGGGAGGGTCATATATAGCACAAGGAAGCCTCTGGAGTCAGAATCCCTGGATCAAATCCAGGCTTTAGCATAAAGTTTCTCATCTTATTCAAGTAATGCACTTCCCAAGCCTCAGTTTTCTCATCTGTAAAATAGGAATTTTAATAGTGTCCACACCCAGAATAAGGAGCCCTAGTGGTGCAACAGTTAAGTGTTCTGCTGCTAACCGAAATGTCAGCAGTTCAAACCTATCCAGCAGCTCCATGGGAGAAAAACCTGGTGATCTGCTTCTATAAAGATTTAAAAAGAAAAACAAACCCATTGCCGTCGAGTCAATTCAGACTCATAGCGACCCTACAGGACAGAGTAGAACTGCCCCATAGGGTTTCCAAGGAGCAGCTGGTGGATTCAAACTGCCAACCTTTTGGTTAGCAGCCTGAGCTCTTAACCACTGCGTCACCAGGGCTCCACTTCCATAAGGATTACAACCTAGAAAACCCTATGTGGCAGTTCTACTCTTTCACGTGGGGTTGCTATGAGTCAAAAATCAACTTGAAGGCACCCAACCACCCCCAAGATTACGGTGAGAATTCACTGAGAGAGACACGTACATGAAGCGCAGAGCCGGGCTCTGCGTGCTCGACTCTCAGGAAGTGGTAGCGACTATTACAGCTGGTGTATTGTTTCCCATTGAGGAAAAGGATTTGCCGAAGTCATCCAGCAAGTTAGTAGCAAATGCGGGGCCAGAACCAGATATTCTGACTTTGAGCCTACCCCCCAGGCTGTACCCTCTTGCTCTTCCTCCTGTTGCTGGCAGGCTCAGGAAACCTCTGGGCCCCATCTTGGGCTTTGGCCAGAGAAGGCAAGAGAAGGTGGTGATGCATTATAGGGTCTGTCCCCCAGAGGGCTGTTGAGGGTGAGGAAAGTGTGGCCCGGGCCTGGGTGGAAGGGCGGGAAAGAGGCCCTAAGAGGAGGGCTCCTTGGCCCCATGGAAAATTTTTAAACGCCCTTTACTGTAGGAAGGGTGGGAGACGAAGAATCAAGAAGAGGGATCAAGTGCCAAGAATGAGAGAGGCGAGGTGAGAGAAGGTCAGAGATGAGAATTAAACTCCAGGAATTTTGGAGTGAAAACCATGTCTGACTCCAGAGCCTGTCCTTTTTCCACTCCAAAGAGGCAGTATAGCATGGTGGTTATGGCTGTTTCCTCATATGTAAAAACGAACATTTGAAGTACCCCCCTCTCACGGTGATTGTGAGGTAAAACAAGTAAATCTGTACAATAGTACCTGGTGCTAGGAAGGTTCAACACATGTTAGCCCATATTTTTACTATGATTTTATTTTGTTCAACTAGCCAAGTTACCAGAAATGTGGCCTGAATGCCAGGAATGCGGGTGTCAAGGGCTAAAAGGGAGTAACCACTAGCTCTGCTTCCATTTCTCCTACCCTTATGGAGGTGAAGAGCCAGCCGAAGGCCTCCATGTGACAGCACCAGAGCTCAGCTCTAAGGAAAGGGCCTCTTGCCTGGAATTCCTCCACCAAGCCAACTGTCAGCACCCTGTTGCTTTTGGTAAACATGGCAAACATGGTTGTCAGGAAATTAGGCAAATAAATTCTTTTACAATGTCATGTCCCCATTTTTTTTCTTACACTGTTTCTTCCATTTCTCAGCTCCTAGCAGCCCACACATAAGAGTGGGAGAAGAATTTTTCTCTCCTCAAGAGTTGGTCCTTTTGTGCATGCTTAATATCCTACAGGACAGCATTTTTTTCTACGTTGTTTGTGCTCCAGATAAATTCATTGAAAAATCTCCTGTTTAGGAACATGGGAATTGGAGAAGGCAGGCAAGAAAGAACATCATCCAGGTGTCTGCCCAGTCTGTCTACTAGAGAACTGACCTCCAATACACACACAGTACCCCAGCAGCCATGTTTGTTCTCCATGAACCTGCCTTCCTGGCCATACAGGATTGGACCAGAGTGGTCACCTGACCTTGGCTGAGCCAATCAAATTCTCTCTGATGAATTTGATATTAGAGGCATAGGGACTAAGTGGGAAACAATCATAAGGGCAGATTTCTGGAGAACTCTTGCTACTGAAGAAGCTGAAGGAGCTTGGTTCTTGCCTGGTACATCCTTGATGTTTGCCTTTTCCTTGGATTTTGTGAGCTTCTCCAGTATTTTACAGGAAGTTTCTTTTTCTGTAAACTGATTTGAAGCAGTTCCTGTTACTTGCCTCCCAAAGAGTCTTGACTAAAACAACCAAAGTGTATGTATATATATATACACACACATATATATTTGACAACTTACAGTGTTCAGCACAGTGCAAGGTACTAGAGAGAGAATAAGGCATAAGACCTGCCCTCTAATGGAAAAGGGCAGCCACACCAATAATGGGAAGTAGCAGAGCAAAGGAAAAGCTCGTGGTCAAGAAAGTTGCCCAGCCATGAGGACACAGGAGTTCAGAGAAGGGAGAAATTCCAGGGCCAGGAAAAGCTTGATAGAGGAGGTAGTATTTGAGCAGGGGCTTGAGTTAAGAGTAGGACTTGGGCAAGTAGAGAAAGTAGTCCATGCTAAGAAAGAAAAGGCCAGAAGGAAAGAGCGATTTGCGTATGACAAATATGTGGCTGTCAAACCTCCATAGCACCATAGCAGACACTATTAACACAAAACTCTTGATTGGCCCAGAAACAACCTAGAATCCTTGTCAACACATCTCTGTGGGCAGTCCCCACCAAATGGATAAATTTGGCTTGTGAGATTAAATTTGAGTTTGTCACCCCTAGGAAAGTGTGTTTCAGGAATAAGTAACTAGTTTGATTGAAATCGAATTAATATACTAATATTTAATTACTCAGCAAATATTTTTTGAGTGCTTACTATGTGCCAGGCTCTGTTCAGGTGCTAAGGATAAAGCAGTAAACAAAACCAATAAAAATACTTGCCCTTAGCAAAATAAGTAGGTAAATATGTAGACTGTGAAATGGTGACAAATGCCACAGAGAAACAAAGCAGGGAAGGGGAGAGGGTGTGTGTGAGGGGAGCGTTATCATTTAAAACAGAGTAGTCAGGGAAGGTCTCATGGAGGGGATATTTGAATAAAGACCCGAAGGAGATGAAGGAGCAAGATATGTGACTATCTGGAAGAAGAGTGGGTCAGGCAGAGAATAGTTAAATGCAAAGGGCCCAAGGTGGGCGCATGCCCAGTGTGTTTGTTCAGGAATAGCAAGGACAGACTAACCGGAGCTGAGGAGCAAGAGGGAGGGCTGTAGAAGAGAAGGTCAGAGAGGTAACAGGAGGGCAAAATCCTGGAGGGCCTTGGAGGCCACTGTATTGCCTTTGGCCTTTTCTCCAAATGAGATGAGAAGCCCTTGAGGGGTTTTGAGGAGAGGAATGACATGATCCAGTTTAACATTGGCTGCTGTGTGGCGAACAGATGAAAGGGGGGGACAGTAATAATCTGGTCTGATATTACTATATGCCAGGCACTGTTCAAAGGGCTTTTCACATACTAACGCAATTTATCTTCATAATAACCTTTTGAGGTAATTATCATTATCATCTACATTTACAGATGAGGAAACAGAAGCATGAACAAGAGTAACTTCAAGGTCCCGCAGCTACTAAGTGGCAGAATCAAAATTCAAACCCAGCAAGTCTGGCTCCAGAGCCCCTGCTCTTAGCCCTTATGCCCCTCCGTGGTGGGAGCAGGGAGGGGGCATGTGGTTGGAGGTGGAGACAGGAGCTGGATGATGGAGGGCTAAGAAATTTGGACCTATATTCCATATGTATTGGCGAGCCACTGATATTTTCTTAACAAGAAACAATGTGCATAAAATAGTGTTAAGACTGGTGGGAGGGGAGAGGCTGGAGGCAGGGAGGCCATTTGGAAGATTTGCAGAGATTCTGGCAAGATGAAAGAAATCTGCCAAGACTCCCCCATCCCTGACCCAAGTGAAGTTCTACAGATGATTGTCCAGGCCAAAAAGAAACTTTATGGCTGGGCTGTGGAGCCCAGGGCAAGGAGTCAAGAACTTTAATAGCTGTGTCTGCTGGCTGACGTGCGCTGTGCTCACCTTCTGAGGCTCTATTTCCAGGCCTTCAAGAGGGGTATCTAAGAGGTTAAGGAAAGATCTATATATCTATACTTCTGTATTCCCTGACAGGGCAACTTATCTGTCATGTGACGTCACAACTGTTGTACCTCCAGCTTAAATTAGGGGATAGTTTTTTTTTTAATCATAATTTGTTATATAATTGATTGTATTATAAAACAATACTACTTAGCTGGCTACTTCACCTTTCTCCTCAATAAGTGCCTGATCTCACATCTGGACTGTGTGGCAGGAAAGGACAGGGATTATTACTGCTGTCTTACGATGAGTCCCAGAAAGATCAAGTGACTTTCTCATGATTACACAGTGACCCAGGGAAGAAGCTCAGAGGAGAACAGAGGATGCTCTATAGTAAGAATTTTGGGAAGCCTTTCTTCCAATTGAAAATCACTGACCCATAGAAATGATTAGTCAGGACCACCTACTTAAAAAGCAAGTTAATTTAGGGAGTTAAAAAAATGTAGAAAACATCCAACTCAACCATCTAATGGAAGAAGAGTAAGGATAAGGACAAAACTCTTCCACGAACATTATGAGAATAAAAAATGTACACTGGGTCTTGATCACACCCAGGAATAGAGACAGCAGGAAAGGTAGAAGGTAAGGGATGACAGAAACTGGAAGACAGATGCAGATAAAGACCGAGAGAGACCAAAGAACACACACCGGCTCTCCCTCAAAGAGTCATATTTACACTCACACACACAGAGGAGTTGGATAGACCTGATTTATAAACACTACTCTTTACAAACACTGCTCTTTAAAAATTGAATACTTTAGAGCCAGGTTTCTCACTGGTAGAGAAGTTACTAGGTTTTGGACTTATGATAGGAGTATAAATTCAAGGTCACACACACACACACACACACACACACACAAACACACATTTCCTAGCTCTGTCTACTGAGAGGTCTAGAAGCAACAACACACCAATAACGATGAGCATACCTAGAGATCTTGGTTTCTAATCACCCTTCTCAAACAAAAGGAACCAGGGCTCCTTGGAGAAATGACTGATCCTAGGGCAAGTACAAGAAAAGGCTGGAACATTTTGTGCTCAAAGAATAGAGTGGAAATGTCAAAAGGATGCAGATACCAGCTTGAAAGAGCTCCTACTGAACAAATCTGGACAATTTGAGCATCAAAATAAATCCTGAAAGTAATGGATTATAAACTTAAAACACAAAAACTCATTGCCGTTGAGTTGATTCCAACTCATAGCGACCCTATAGGACAGATTATACTTAATAGAATAAAATGAGAATCCATGAGTTCACAGTGAAAAAATAAATGAATAAATAAATAAATGGAGGAGAAGGAAAAGTTCTTCCTCATAGTAGAATGCCAAGAAATAAGGAATGATAAATTTAGAAAACTATCAATGGATGCTAAAACTAATGAATGAAATGGATGAAAGTTTGATAAGGAACAGGGTATTTACAGAGTCTCAAAAGTATCTCCCCACAATTTACTTGATAATTACAAAGAAAACAATAGTAAATTTACAGTGGAGAAACCAGACAAACACCACCTTATCCAAGTGGTCAAAGCGAACATCACTAATATTGGGGCAACTGGCCATCATGTGCCTGCGGATCCAAGGCGCTGAAAAGGACACAATACTGCCTCTGTGGTCTTCTTGCCAAAAATACAAAACTGGACTCTAATCATGAGGAAATAGCAGACAAATCCTAATCAGGAAAATTCTACAAAACAACTGACTTCAAAAATGTCAAGGTTAAGCAAAAGCTGATGACCTGTTCCAGATTAAAGGAAACTAAAGAGACTTGAGAACTAAATACAATGCATGATCCTGGATTGAATCCTGGACTGGGGGAAATACATATAAATTGTTTCAAACAATTTATAAAATCTGAATATGCACTGTGGATTAGATAATAAAACCAGTTGCCCGTGAGTCAATTCCGATTCAGGGCAACCCATGTTTGTCAGAGTAGAATTGTGCTCCATAGAGTTTTCAATGGCTGATCTTTTGGAAGTAGGTCACCAGGCGTTTCTCCCAAGGCACCCCTGGATGGACTCAAACCTCCAACCTTTGAGTTAGCAGCTGAGCTCGTTAACCATTTGCACTGCTAGGGACTCCCTGGATTAGATAATGCTATTGTATTAATGCTCATTTACTGATTTTGATAATTGTACTTACTTATATAAGAGAATGTCCTTATTCTTAGAAAATATACATTGACACAATGTCTCCAAAATACTATGTGCACACACACATAGAGAGAATGATCAAATAAATGGGCAAAATGTGAACAACTGGTGAATCTGGTAAAGGGTACACGGGGAGTTCTTGCATCATTCTCACAACTTTTCTGTAAGTGTAAAATCAAAGTTATAAAAAATGTAATTCCTTAAAAGTAAAATATAAAGGTAGTAAATATTGCCAGTATATATTATAAAAATGTTTTCATTTTCTAGCTGAATATATATTAAAAACAAAAAACAAAAACCCATTCCCGTGGAGTCCATTCTGACTCATAGCAACCCTATAGGACAGTGTAGAACTGCCCCACAGGGTTTCCAAGGAGTGCCTGGTGGATGTGAACTGCCAACCTTTTGGTTAGCAGCCTGAGCTCTTAACCACTATACCACCAGGGTTTCCAAGTATGGATAGAATAGATATTTAAAAATATTTCTCATTTCATGATGCTTCAGATCAAGAGTCAGCAAACTTTTTCTGTAAAGGGCCAGATGGTAAATATTTTAATCTCTATGGGCCACATGGTCACCATCCCAACTACTAAACTTGCTGTTGCAGTGCAAAAGGAATCATGGACATTATGTAAATGAATGGCCCTAGCAATGTTTAGTAGCCAGGAACATTCATTTGGTGGTGCTTGGCCGCTAAGCGCTTGGCTGCTAACCGAAAGGTTGGTGGTTCAAACCCACCCAGTGGCTTTGCGGGAAAAAGACCTGGCAATCTGCTCCCATAAAGATCACAGCCTAGAAAACCCTATGGGGCAGTTCTATTCTGTCTCATAGGGTGGGCATGAATTGAAAATCAACTCAACAGAACCTAACAGCATGTTCAATAAAACTTTATTTGCAAAACAGGCAGCTTGCTGCGGGTCTACCTCCCTCTGCTTTAGATAAGAGAGGTATCACCATTTTATGGCCTTGGAGATGTTACTAACAATTACATCAAAGCCATCTTGTATTTTTGCAACCATTGGAATATGTGACTATTCTTGATATTTAATCTAAAGGCTAGTAAAATTAAACTGAAGGTCAAATCTGGGTCAAATATTCCTTATTCCTTCTTCAGATAAAAAGAATTCAAGAACCATCACAACTGCTCTAAGGAAGGATGAATGAGAACTGTAATGCAGCAGGGAAGGAACTCAAGCATGAATGCTCAGAAAGTAGCACAGGACTTGGAGTTTGCTCTGTTCTGTGTGGCCCTGGGCAAATCATTTGTGTTTCAATTTCCTTTCCAAAAAGCAGAGATAACAACTAATCTCACTGGACTATTGTGATGCTTACAACAGATAAAACATATGAAACCATTAAATAAATGTCCAAAGCACTCTGGATGTTTGTTTCATCGCTTATTAGTGAGTTAAAACACAATTTGCTATGGCAGTTTTCCCCTGGAGACTCTGAGCCATTTTTAAAATTTCAAGAAGTCTGGTGATGGGTGCATTTTACTGTTTGTAAATTATACCTTAAAAAATAATAATTGAATAATTATTCTCTAGCAAACACTAACGTGCTCAACTACTAGCCAAAAGGTTCGTGGTTTGAACCCGCTGGTGATCTGCTTCTGAAAGGTCACAGCCTTGAAAACCCCATGGAGAAGTTCTACTCTGCACACATGGGGTCGCCATGAGTCACAGTCACCTCAACTGGGAACTAACAACTTGATTTCAAATTGTATCAACTTGTTCTTATCAATTTTAACTCAAAGAAACGGGCTCTGATTAGTTTCAAGTAGTTCCTGTTTCAGATATGCTTTAAACTGAATCAAGCCACTTTGAAATGACCTTCCCAGTTCAAATAGCCTCTGACCAGTGTAGCAGAGTAGTTAAGCCTGGGCTTGGGAATTAGATTCAAATCCCATCTCTATCACCTCTTAGCAGTTTGTTACTTTGCAAGTTGATTTATCCTTCCAAAATCTGTTTCTTCATCTATAAAATGAGGATAATAGTACTGCTCTCACAGGATTGTTGTGAAAATTTAGCATCACGATGTATGTAAAGCCTTAAAACAGTAACTGGCATATAGTATGTGCCCAATAAGTGTTAATATTATTATATACTCATTTGAAGTAATCAAAAAAAGTTCTGCCTGGCTCAAACTAGCTAGACCAGGCACAGAGAAATATGGATTAACAGTTGATAAGCTCTTTCTTCTAGCCCCAGTTTCTTCCCTATTAAAGACCCATCCTCTGTCCACACCTCCTCCAAGAATTCTTGACATCCCCTTCCCCCCACCTACATCTTCCTGCTCTGAGGATCACCCAGTTGAAGTCAATCATACCGAATGCAAATGCTCAGTAACAGTCATGCTTCCAATAGGGCTGGAAGCTTCTTGAGGATTTCTCAGATTCCCATTCTATTTCAGTGTCCTCTTTCCCCATGCCCTCCTAAGCCTAGCACTGAAACCGGGTACTCAGTAAATAACCGATGTTTTAAAAAGCTAGGGTGGAGTTTCAGGAGAGAAGCCACAGTGACTTTACTCATGTGTTTGAACACGGTGAAAATGTGTGACATTAATGCATATTTATGATGACGTACAGTGTTTTCCAATAATTTTGTGGTTTTTTTATTTTTTATTTTTTTTTGTTATTACCAGGAACTCATTTGAGACACTCATTATCTCCCTCAGATCTTGCTGATTTTGACCCTAACAGCCAACTCCTGGAGCCTAAGCTATGCCCTCTTTCTGTTCTGGAACAGTCCCCTGACTACCTATCATTAATATCATGCACTTTATTTTGATTCAAAGAGCAACAACCTCTTGTTAAACACAAGTGCTAGCACATATAATTGACCCTAGAAGTCTGTAAAGTAGGAATTATTTTTTCCCCTTTACAGATGAGGAAACTGAACAGATATGTGCTGGAGTAGGAACTTGAACTGACTCCAAATCCTACACTCTTCCTACTTTACAGTCCTGCCTCTCCTTGTTCCCCTCTGTCCTCTACCTTCAAGGCACTTCACCTCTCTAACAGTTATCACTGGGTTCTCACACTTGTTCCAGGGCCGAGGTCACTCAGTGAACATGGGAACTTCTGCCCTGTTCCTGCCCAGGTCTGTATATTCAGACATCACCCTCTGGTGTTCGAGGGGAAGTGATGATTGCAGCACACTTAAAGAAAAAAGTGGCAATAGTTCCCAGATGAGCTTATTATTCTGAATTTAACATTCCTTTTGGTATTTAGAATTTTCACTTTCCCCCTTCCACCCCCTTTGCATTTATGTAATTAGAAAGCATGCAACAGGAAACTGTTTGTGTCTCAATACCATTTAGGATGAAGGCTGTTCTAGCACCATGGAGTACATCCTTGTGGAAATACTTTGCGGAGTTTATTTGGACAGGTTCAAAAATAGTCCTTCAACAATACAGTCAGACTGAACCATGACGAGTAAAATACAATTATGGCTTGGTTACATAAAAAAAATTAAAAAAAAAGTAAACAATGAGGTTTGGGGAAACTAAAAGCAAAACTACATAGTTATCTCCTTCATTCCCAATCTCTGCGTTTCCTATAAGCGAGATTTCAAGACTGCATCCTGGGAGCTTCTGAACTGGATGAGAGAGGATGACACTCAGTAAAGGAGACAGCACAACAGAGTGTGTTCGGAGGCCCTTTCTCAGAACAAAGGCATACTTCTGCATAAGGCAAATGCAGCCTGATAAAGGCTCCCCAGTGGGTACTTGGAATGCCAAAGTCATTCACCTAAATGAGTTCAAAATACATATTGTTCTGGGCCAAATTATACAGTGTCAAGCTCAGACTGTATGCATTTATATATGTTGGCAGAGCAGGCCACTTTTGGGGCGCCACAGCTTTATCCCAGTATCCTGTGCCCAGCTGGGCTCCCATCACTCTCTCTCCCCAAACCCATGAATTTCCTTGCATTTGGTTCCAGAAGGGCAGACAAGAAGCAAAGTTTCACAACCCCACAACAGAACGTGGCCCTGGAAGACTTCAATTTCTAATGAAATTTAAAGTAGAACAGAATGTGTGCCTTTGCCAGCAACCTGGAACCTTCTAAAAGTTGATTTGAGATGGGGGCAGGGAGTGGGGACAAGATCAAGCATTGTGCTCTGGGTCAGTCTCTGCTGAGTTACAAGGCGGGAATACAAAGTACTCTGAAATTAAAGCAAACAGCTTAATGCTTCCTTTGGCTGGCCTTTGCCCAGAACAATTCTCTCAAAGAGCTGACCAGTTTCTCAAAACACATTAAGTGGTGCTTCAAAGGTCCCTGGGCAAAGGGATCCATCCAAATACTTGCTTAAAACCTAATGACTAATGAAATAGAGAAGTCTGATTCCAATGTCCCTCTCCACTCCATATTTTTATGACATATCTAGAGAATTAGTGAGCATGTTGTTTTGTTTTTATCTTTTTTGGAAGGGAACCTGTTATTCTTCTCTCTACCTGAATAAAGATGGAAAAATGGTGGAAAAATTGGGAGGAAATATTAACTTTTAAAACAAATATGGAGAAGACAAGTGTAAGGGTTGAAATAGGTCACCAGGTTATTTTTTTTTTAATTACATGGGACGCCTCAGTCATGGAATGAAGGGGACAATGTGAAAAATAGCAGACTGGCTGCAGCAAGCCATGGCCATGTCTTACAGTTCAGGGCTCAGGCCCATCTTTGAGCCTTGCCTGATCCAAAGATGCAAAAAAGCCCAGAAAGCAGAGAGCCACTGCTGCCAGTTCCAGGCCAGAGCTTAGCATGCCTTTCTGAAGAGGCGAGTGGGGTGAAAGACGAGGGAGTCGAAGATGGGGAGGAATTTGTTACCCTGAACGCACTCTTTCATACAACATTTACAAAAACTAAGGTCTAATCACTGTTCCAGAATTGGGGTCAGACACTAGTTCTACCCTGGTGCCCAGCCTTGTCTCTCCACCGCTCTCCCATTCTGGCTCTACTAGACCATTTGTAGTTCTCCAGCTATACTACGCACTTTCATGATTATGAGCCTTTGCATAAGCTACCTTCCTTCTCTTCCTTGTCTGCCTGGAGTGCCTGCAAGTCTCAGTTCCTGTACTCCCTCCTCATTCCCTCACTCCTAAGGAAGATTTAGTTGCTCTTTCTCCTTTGTTCTCACAGCACTTTGTCTTCACTCTTCGTCCCCATTAAAACAATTCTCTTCCAGGGTCATAAGAGTGTGCATGCCTGTCTTTCTATCAGACTCTAAGTTGTTTGAAGGCAGAGCTGTGTCTTTTCTTTTTAATATTTTACTAAGTTTTTGGTGAAAGTTTATACAGCAAGTTAGGTTCCCGTATGACAACTTCCACACAAATTGTTCACTGACATTAGATACATTTATCACAATGTGTCAACATTCTCTTTGTGTTCTGTTTGTTCCCTTTCCAGTACTCTAGTTTCCCTGCTCCCTTATCTTCTCATTTTGCTTTTGAGTAATTGTTGACCTTTTGGCCTCATACTGATGGTTTTTAAGTAGGGCACCAATCTTATGGGCAATAGCCTTTATTGTGTGCCACTCTGCTATTCTGCTAAAAGGTGATGGCATAGCCTCAGGAGTCCTGTTCTCTACTGTTCTGGTTTGTCTGGATTTTTTTTTTTTTTAAATAAGAATCTGAGTTCTCCATGTTTTTCTCCCATTCTATCCGGGACCAGGGGCTGTGTCTTTTCATTCATTTATCTGCTGCCTAGACCAGTGCCCAGCTCATGGAAGATGCTCAGTAAATATTTACAGAATGAAGGGGCAAATGGAATCAAGCTCTGTTCATCTTTATTTTATTTTAAAGAGAGAGAATAAGATATGACAGACTGAGTTCTGGAAGCCTGCACATTTTCAGAATAAGTTGAAAATACTAAGAATTATCAACTACTTTTGTGTCCGGCCTCCCTGGTTCAAGTGAAACCACAGGACCAAACTCATAGCTGGGTATCAGAATGGCCCTTCTCTCCTGCAACCTCAGCTGCTGGGTGAAGATAAAATGCACCCCATCATGGCCTTCCAGCCAGGTGGGTATGCCACAAGCTTCCCCCACCTCCAGGAGAAAGCCCCCAGGGATGAAGCTTACAGCAAGCTCCATGAAAGCTGCAGGACATGAGATCAATGTGGTGGCCCATCCACCCAGTCAGCCTTCACACTCTTTAAGCCAGCCAGTGATCTAACATCAGTGCAGGAGGCATAGCTGAGACATCCTACCAGGTTCCTTGGTGACAACAGCACACAGATCTTAAAGAGCTGCTGCAGCAAGGAGAGGCTCCTCAAGACATTCATTATCTCCCTCAGACCATGCAGCGGCACTCTCCAACCTCCGATTTATGGGGTGGAAGCAGCTCCGAAAGCTACACATTAGATTAGAGGTGAGCAGGGAGGAATGAACAATGGCTGTGGTTTCAGGAGGGCTCTCAGAGAGGTGTGACAATGCGGTTACAGCTGCTGGCAACTCAAACATAGTTCTCCTCATGCTCAGAGACCAAAGGCAAAAAACGCAGGCAATGCGCTGGGCTTCCTATTTTTGTTTAATTTATTTCCTTTAAGACCACCTCCTTGCAATTTCCAGAGAGAAAATACAAAACAAGAAACAGACTTGGTTTCAAATACATAAACAGTGTGCTGGAGTATAAAGCATTACTGATAACATTGTTCCAGAAGAATGTCAGCTTACTCCAGGGCACTTCAATATTCCTGAGGAATAAACATGATTTCTCTTTTCCTCCCACTGGGATGTTCTCAGGCCTAAGTCACTGCTCCTGTAAAGCAAGGACACTCAGGTTAGAGCTGTGTGGACAGTACGCTGACAACCCTCTCTAACTCGCTGCTTCCGGGCAGACCCAAGGGACCAATGGGGCTCAAACTGTACCACACTGTCTGCTTTAAAACCATCTAACGAGAGAACTGCATACATCCACCCAGGTTCCTAAAAGACTGGCTCCCCAGTCCTGAAGGAGAAGAATGGGAAAGCGGAACAGGGCTAAACAATCAGTACCTTCATAACTGTATTCCTAAAACCCATCAAAAGGAGCATAGGTGAGTGAAAAGAGCATGACTGTGGAATCAAAAGGCCTACTAATTATGTGATCCTTGGCAAGTATCTTAAGCTCAGTAAGACTGTTTTCTCACTGCTGAATGAGAATAATATCTCTCTCACAAATCTATTGGGAGGTCTAGAGAGAGAGAAGAGAAAGTACCTAGGACGGTCCTCAGGGTGTATCAGGCACTCAACAAGCAGTTACCATAACGTGACTGCATAGCCCCAAGTTGGGATTTTGCGCCTCTTCTCAGAGAGTAGAGCATGACAACATCGAGGCACAGACCCAAGTTCAGATAAAATTACAAGGCCATTTTGGAACAGTACACACAACGCTGTAAAAAATGTAACAATATTTTCCACAACTCCCAGACATTAAATATGTAATATGCATATCATCACCCCTAAGCCATCACCCAATGACAACTCAGTTTGGAACAATGCAAACCTTTTAAACAATTAAAAATCCTGGAGCTCCTTTCCCAGTCCCTATCTGTCCTCCCCAGTGTTCAGCTCTCTGGTGCCAAGAAAGTGAAGTCAGGGAGCGGTGGAAACCGCCTGTCGTCGGCTTTGGTGCCACACAGCTGTGCCTCTACTTGCACCGTCCCTCGGATTACCTCACCCTGGCCTCGAGGCAGAGATGGTTCATTAACATGGAGGGCAGGGAAAGGCCTGCCAGGCTTCCTAGCCGGCCAACCTCCCTGCTCCCAGTTCTCCTCCAGCATGCACCAACTGGTCTGGAGGCACCTCACAGGATCTGACTAGGTTCTCAAATGGAGGCTAAGCTGGGGTGGGACCTTGTTATTTGAGATTCTGTGGCCCTTGTGGCTACAGCTCTTGACCAGAATTAGGACACTTATTTGTACCGCATTTTCTGCTCTATTTGTTACTATAGGAGAACAATGGACAAGTCAATCGCCCTTTCTTGCGAGGCTTCAGCTATAATAACCAAAGTTTCTACTTATATGGCACCTCACAGCTTAAGAACATTTTCACAAATTGTTCATGATCTCACTTAATCCTCACAACAACCCTGTGAGACAGAAATTATTACCCTCATTGTATGGACAGGAAACGAAAATTCAGAAATGAAATGACTCAAGATCACATAGGTAGCAAGTGATGGGCCAGGACTCACACCCAGGTCTCCTGGCCTCACTGATCTTTGCATTAGCCCCTACTGCTGCCCAAATCATACCGAGTCTAGCTTAAGGGTAACCTATAAAGCAGATAATTCTATGCATCCAGGGAATAAGTTCTTCACTGAAGGCTGTGTTGCTACAAAGGTTTTTTCTTAGTAAACCTGTGACCATTAACACTTATATCCAATATGACACACATTTTATACTCCATTCATTCACTGTACATTTATTTGAGTGCCAACTATGACCCAGGCCCTGGAGATACAAAAATTAAATACCACCTCTGTTCTTGAGGAGCACCCAGTCTTCTACCATCCTTTTACTTAAACCCCACAGTAAACAATCACCTAAAATAAGGGTAAAGGAATAGGCTGCTACACACAAAAACTTAAAGAAGCATGCTATCTTCTTCCTTCTTATGATGTGTAATAATCTTCCAGCTTTTTTGAACGAATAAAAATCCATCTGAAGACAAGGACTTTTGCAGAATCACGTGGGACTTACAGTCAAGAACCTGCTCCCTTCAATAAAAAGCAGAATAATGGCTGAATCCCAGCAGTCTTTAGATTTAGCTTGAATATGAGTAGGATGTTTACAGATTGCTCTAAGATCTTGAACAAAAAGTGCTACTTACAGATATATAATACAAATCTACTTTACCATTTAGAAACTCCTCCACAGTTTTAACAATTCCAATCAGCTAACATATGAGCATACCCCTGAATGCATATATGCATCAGAAGGTATAGAGGAGAGATGTGGTACTAAAGCAGTGTTAGCATCACTAAAGGCCAAAGAGCAGTTATGATCTCAGTGATGCCCCAATGATACACACAATTTATTGATTATATGTCCTCTAAAGAATTCTTCAGGGGCTCAGGAGAAACCATCTCTTTTTCTTGTGAAAGACAGTGAAATATAAATTCTGTACATACTCTGACATATTTTCCATGAAGAAGATATGGAGCCTGGAAATCATGCTGACAGTTGGAATAGGCCATTCCTAATCCCATGCCAGAACCAAAGGCTAACGGCCACATTCTTCCTAGTGAATAGAAAAGGGAAAATTCCAATAGGGAACTATTAGGAGATGATAAAGCTTTTTCCCACTTAATTACATTTGCTTAGGATTCAGTAAATATTCAACATACATCATACTGATGACTATAATATACACTTCTGTTGGTGTTTAATTAATGGCAAAAATAGAGGTCTGTTAGTAAATTTTTTAATTTAGTAAAATTTATTAAGTGCCTATGTTGCTAGGTTCAAGGTAAACAAGTGGTACAATATGACAATAGTAGGCACAGCTGAACCTTTTACCTTTTCTATGTCAGCTCTAATCATTTGCTTATTTTAACTAATTTCTTAACCTTATCAGAAAGTCATATCTTTCAGTAAAATGCCTGAATTTTAAAAATATGTAAGAATTTTACAAGTATTCATACACTTTTCTTATAGGAAGTCATGAAGTTTACTGAAGCCAAAACTGTAAATGATTATTTCATATCAGCACGACGTGTTACTTATGATTCTCTAGTTACGTCTTATAGGAGCCCTGGTGGTGCAGTGGGTAAGTGCTTGGCTGCTAACCAAAAGGTTGGTAGTTCGAACCCACCAGCTGCGGGAGAAAGATGTGGCAGTCTGGTCCTGTAAAGATTTACAGCCTTGGAAACCTTATGGGGCAGTTCTACTCTGTCCTATAGGGTCGCTGTGAGTCGGAATCGACTTGATGGCAGTGGGTTTGGTTTTTGGTTTCAGTTATGCATTCCCAGCCAGTTCTTCATGGAAAGTGGCTTCTATTCAATATCCAAACTTCAAAAGTTCTTCCACAGAATGAAAAGCGACACTGCCTGCCCTCTGCTTAGGAGAATTTTTGGCCAAGAAGCATGTCTGTTTCTGGTCCACTTGTTTTTTATTGCTTGCAAGACTCTCATTTTCAAGTTCCTTTAGAAAAACTTGCAATTAATTAGAAATATTTGAGGGCGTAGATTTGGTCAAATGACTCACTGGCATAAAGTACAGACTTTTACAATGATATCATATTTAAGATTTCACCCTGACTCAATGCCCAGGGGAAATTCTGGAGATGCCCAACCCATCTGGACCTTTTCTGAGTCCACATTCTTTGTCTAGCTCATTTTACATTAGCCTACCTAACCCCAAAGAGGATGGGTTGGCAGCCTTATAGATATGCCTTCCTGATGGGTCTCTGCTATATATATGACTACACTATGACAGTATGTTGGAAAAGCAGTAAGAGTAACACTTACTTTTAAAGAAGGTAAGCGAGAAAACTATTCCTAATCCAAAACCAGTACCTACAAAGAGGAAGGAAAAACATGTTAAATCTCATTACTCGACAAAACATAAACATTTCTTAAATGTGAACATCTATAAAACAGAAGATTATTTTTCTCATAATTGGATACAGAGTTGATTTTCTCATTTCCAACCTTCTTTCTTGTTGTCAGAGGCTTTCCAGATGCCTTTGGTCCCCTGGCCCACAACTGGATAAAAACGTTACTCACCATTCTGTCTAGACAAGCCTATGGAAGAAAAAAAAATAACGAGCCAAAAACTGACCAGCTCTGTACTGCTTTCCAGTAGCCTCGGGCACCCTGGGCTCTCCTACCCCTCTTACAGATGGGTGCTGCAGCCAAAAGATGGGCTAACAATGTTAACAGGAAGCTCACCTTGTCATCCCAGCCCATTGAGTGGTGGCTACTTTTTGAGAAAGATGGAAAGGAATGCTCCACAACAACCCCAGAGGCTGTACCCATCACCTAAGTCAGAGTGTCCAGGCAGGAAAAGCATTTCCCTCAAAAGTCCCAAGTGTGGAGACTAACTTGCTCCCCTCACTCTATTCATAGTGCATTTTAAACCACCATCTTTAGAAATAAAACTAGTTTTAACTATAAAGAATAAACACAAGCCTATTTCAGTGGTCTGGTAGAAAACAATTTAAATATGTGATTTTAAATCAAACATCAAAGGAATATAATAAGCTTGGAAAAAGGAAAGTTCCATTTAAGAAAAATGACCAAATCCTCGTTTTTACCAGTATTTCTCAAACCTTAGCCGTCTGGTGCCACCTTCACAATTTTTGCTAAAAGCCACACATCACCTGCACTATTACTTAATCATTTTCTTAAAAAGAAAAAAACCAATGCATGTACTTACTGAAATTTAGCCTCAACGTAAGTACCAGTAAAATCATAGCTATGACTGCTAGCTATATATTTTTTCATAAGGTATATTAAAATGAATACAGACTAAAAACATTTGTCCGTGGTATCACTTAAAAAAAAAAAAAATCACCTCAATTGGAACCCTTAGCCATTGCTGTTGAGAATGCAAAATGGTACAACCATCGTGGAAAAGTGTGGCAGTTCCTCAAAAAACTAAGAATAGAACTACCATATGACCTAGCAATTCTACTCTTGTGTATACACCCAAAAGACTTGAAAGCAGAGACTCAACCAGCGACTTGTACACCCAGTGTTCACTGCAGCACTATTTACAGTATCCAAAAGGTGGGAACAACCTAAATGTTCATCAAGAGATAAATGGATAAACAAAATGTGGTACATACATATAATGGAATACTACCCAGCAAGCAGGAGAAATGAAGTCTTGATACATGCTACAATATGGATGGAGCTTGAAGACATTATGCTGAGTGAAATAAGTCAATCATAAAAGGGCAACTATTGCATGACCTCACTTATATAAAAAGATAAGAAAAGGCAAATGTATAGGGGCCAAAGTTTATTAGTGGTTACCCAGGGGTGGGAGGGAGGTGGAAAAGGAGAGTTAATGATGATGGAAAAATTACATTAAAGGTAAAGTTGCACAGCTGATTATTGTAACTGCTGTTAGTAAGTTGTACACCTGTAAAAAGTTGAACTGTCAAAAGTTGTGTGATGTATTTACAACAATGAACAAAAAAAAAAACTTAGCTACTGAGGCTGCTTATGTACAACCAGACACCTCATGGGATTAGATTTCTTGGTTTGGAGGTTTAGGTTCATGGTTTCCTGGGACATTCCAGTTAATCTGCCTAATAACGTCTTTAGTGCTTCTATTCTCTCTCCTAGTTCTCTGTGTAGTGCCTCGCGTCTTGAAAGCTTGCAAGCAGCCACCTAAGGCACAACAAGTGGTCTCTATTTACCTGGAGCAACCGAGAAAAATGGAAAGTCAGATATAGGAGGAGGATATGGAATGTGTTGCTAATTGCCTCCATGAACAACTGCCTCCTTTGCCATGAGACCAGAAGAACTGAATGGTGCCTGGCTAACATTAGTGAACATTTTGATCAGAGATTCCATAGAAGAATCCTGATCAAAAGGGGGAAAATGCAGACCAGAATTTCAAATTCTCATGGGCTCCAGACTTTCTGGAGCCATGGAGGGTAGATGAACCCCCAAAACTACTGTCCTGAAATAATCTTTAAACCTTAAACCAAAAATATCCCCTGAAGTTTTCTTAAAATTGAACAGTTTAGCATAACTAGTAAAAAATATCTGCCTTGAGCATTATGTTCTTTTAAGAAGCATCTATATGACATAGACCAGAGACTCCATCAGCCTGAGACCAGAAGAACTAGATGGTGCCCGGCTACCACCAATGACTGCCCTGACAGGGAACACAACAGAGAGTCCCTGACAGAACAGGGGAAAAGTGTAGAGCAGAACTCAAAATTCACTTAAAAAGACCAGACTTAATGATCTTTCTGAGACTGGAGGAACCCCCAAAGCCATGGTCCCCAGATGCTCTGTGAACCCAGAACTAAAATCATTCCTAAAGCTCACTCTTCAGACAAAGATTAGACTGGACTATAAAACATAAAATAATACTCATGAAGAGTGTGCTTCTTACTTAGTTCAAGCAGATACATGAGACCAAATGGGTGGCTCCTGTCCAGAGACAGGATGAGAAGGCAGGAAGGGACAGGAACTGATTGAATGGACACAAGAAACCCGGGGTGGAAAGAGGAAGTGTGCTGTCACATTATAGGGACTGCAACTAATGTCACATTAACAATATGTGTATAAATTTTTGTATGAGGAATTAACTTGAGTTGTAAACTTTCACCTAAAAGCACTATAAAATAATAATAATAATTAC
>NW_004443984.1:10293094-10343971 GCF_000243295.1 Trichechus manatus latirostris
TATATATATAAAGAACTATCTACATGGGATCAAAGTGACAACAGCGACTCGAAAAGAGTAGACAGGAACCTTAGGGGACAGTGACTTTATGCTAATGAGAGAGGAACAACTCAGAAAAGGAAGGTGAGAATGGCTGTACAACTTAAAGAATATAATTAATGTTACTATATTGTACATGTAGACACTGTTGAATTGGTGTATGTTTTGCTGTGTATATTCTCAAGAACAACAAAATAAGTAAAATTTAGGGAAAAAAAATCACCTCACATACTGTGAGATAAACTTATTTCACTATCATCAAAAGAGTAAACTATACATGCCAAGGAAGAGAGCTAAAAGCTGATTTTTTTTTTCCCCCAGATTTGACAGAGCATTGTTTTCAAAGGCCTTTTAGAGTACTCTGGTGCTCTTTACTGAGCATTCACTCCATGGTCCAGCAAAGTCCCTGCCCAACTTCTTTACAATTAAGCACCACATAAAGTCCTAATTCTCATTTGCCTTGATGGTTTTCAAATTCGTGCTGCTGAAATTCCAAGAATTTCTTCTCTAACCATGATTCCAGGCTACTGCAGTGTAAAAATTCAAAGTACTCCTTAGTCAAGTAACTTGATCTTTCTGCTCCAAATGCAGAGAGCTTTATCATGAAGAAGCAAGCCAATCCACATCCTTCTGGACCCAAGTACACCCACTCCTCACTTATCAACATAGTAAGGTTCCAAAGGCCAGGCAGTTATGTGAAAATCAGTGTTATGAGATAACAAAATGGAGAATGACTACATCATTACACAACGGCCAAATTACATCATTATATAACTGCCAGATTACATCATTATGTAACTGCCAAACCACAGAGAAACACAGCCCAGCCAAGTTGACACATAACTTTAGCCATCACAGCCAGCATTACTCTTGCCTCACACCTCAGTGTTCATTACTACCAGATGTACATTGTTAATCTGCAAAATAGTCAGATAGTAGATTTTTTACTACTGTTGTAAGTGTGAAATCTCAGATAACGAGATAGTTGGTAAGTGAGGAGTAGGTGTATAGTCAATTCTCATTACCCATGGTAGTTATGTTCTATAAAGTCACCGCGAACACTGAATTAGTGAATATTGAACCATTTCTCCTAGGGGAACACAGGGTTAGGTTCCTGCAAGCCTCTGGTCACGACATTTTTGTCAACTAATCAGTACATAACCTCGTTTTACATATGTTTCTATTTAAAGACACGTTATTTAATATATATTGCTGTTGTTCACTGACATTGAACTCATGGCCAACAGCACTATAACGCATGCCTGAATGAAGCTTATCTATCAACGTATTTTCTCTGTAAGGCACATCACAGCCTCCTTGTGCTTAGGAACATTAGATAGCACTTCAGCACTATACTTGGGGGCCATTTTAAACAGTGAAATCACTAACGAAACATACAAAAATGCAAAAAACATAGCACTAGACCGTGCAAAGGACACTTGTTTACAGCATGAGAGCTGCAACAAGAAGGCAGAGCACAGCCCATCAGGCAATTCAAATTTTTAGCTGCTTTGTGCATATCCATGAATGACTGCTATGAGTACTGATTTTGAGGTTACAAATAAATTTTAGTGAGTAGGCAAGCTCACAAATACAGAATCAGCATATAATAAGGATCAACTAATTCTTTTTACACCTATCCAACAATCCAGCTGGTGTTGGCTTGAGGAAAGCATTTATGCTACTTACCCAGTATGATTTTTGATAATTCTTGTGTATTGTATATATGTGCCATCCATAAGGTGTGCTTCTTTTCTATGACCATATCCTATGTACAAATGTGAATTTTAATTAAAAATCACTACTTTGCCCTGTCCAACAGACCCTTCATTAGGTACTGTTTTGGCACTCAACTTAAAATGCAGTATCTGAAAATCACTCATGCCATTTCAATTCCCATATAATTTAATGAAACCATGGAAAACTAGTTAGTTTACAGACAATAGTTAACCTATTCAAGGTTGGCATAATGAAAAGGAATGGACACTAATATCAGAGTATTTCCTGTGAGTACCAAACAACCGGATTGGGTATTGTCTCCCATTTTACAGATGCAGAAAATAACTTGCCAATGATACTGTTTAGTTAATGGTTGAGTAGTGTGCTAGGCCCAACCAAGTCTACCAAACTCCAAAACCACTATACCCACTATGTCCAGACACTGGATTCCCCTACAATTTAAACCCCTAAACAATCACTACCTCCCAAGGGAAACTGGCATGCCAAGATTTCTACTGCCAGTGAAGTAAGATATAGCCAAGAAATGCACTGTGCTCCCCATGCAACAGCCCAGAACACTAGGCAACCAGGGTAGTAACAAGTCTACACAAAGCCAAAAGGGCTTGTTCGGATTCATTCCCAGACTAGTCCTACTGCACATGTCACAGACACGAGTTTACCTGGTTGGCGTGATTCAAGAACTTCAGAGAAATGGGAGTCACTGCAATTGATAATCCTTGGCAAGAATCTGCTGTTGCCTGGCTTATAAAATGGCACAGGGTTTAATTTCAAGGCAACATGCCTCACCCCCTTGCAGCTGGAAGATGAGTAAGACAGTAAATTGGTACTAGAAAATGAGGTAAAGGATTTGGACTGGCTCACAGATTTCAAACTAGGCAATGGGGTGGGGAGGTAGGCCAGTAAAAACATAATGGCTTACAATCAGAGCCTTTGGTCTTCTCCATCTGGAGGCAATTTTTGGCAAACAAATCCAAAGTCCAAAAGGAAAATATTTCAGCATTTTTCTTGTCCCTCTGATTCCATGCCTGTCTCTTCTATTTCCCCCCAAGGAAAAAAAGCTCACTGATGCTTAACTTTTCCTAGGAGTAGACCAAGAATGATGCCAAGTCCACTGCTACTAGTACCCTGCTCAGTGAGGACAACGGTTCAACATTAATCAATACTGAGTAGAAAATCTTCCATCTCTAGACTTTATTCTAAATCACCCAGTTTTGCTCCTATTAAGGGCATTTATCTGCAAATATGAGATCAAAACCACAGTTTGGACTAGCCAAAAGAAGTTATCAAGGAGCATGCACTGTGGTCTTAGTTAAATTAGGCTGCTGCTACATCTTCAATTATTCAGAGAGTTTTCTTCCTCCTTTCCTGTATTTTTAACACACTGAATTACAAGACTATCCTCTTTGGAAAAAATAATTCAAAAAAAGATTTTTAAATGCCAACATTTTACTTAAAGTTAGCTATCTCAGTTATTTAAGACATAAACAATGGTGGAACTCGTTGATGAGTTTTACAGGTTCAAGTTCTCACATGCTCAATTTTCTTTTAAAAGGCAACATGTTGCTTCAAAGAAAGTCCCACCTGATCAAGGGACACCAACTCTGCAGCTGTTTCCACTAAAGATTGGCACCTCTAGGCCAGGTTTAAACTTCATAACAATAAAACATGAAAGGTTTGTCTTACAATAAAAACAAACCAACATGGAAAGAGAAGAGTTTTCTTTGCCCCTGGCTACTTTTTTTGTTGTTGTTGTTGCATGACAAGCTCTTCTGGAGGAAAAAAGCCAGAGGAAAAAAGAGTACAAAGCATTTTTCACCTTCCCTGGAAACAAATATTTAACTATGAATACAATTTATATAATTTTGTTTCCCTCCCACTCAAGCCTGTTCTGTTGGTCCATGCTGCCTGAAATGACAAATAACACTGAAATAAAGAAACGCCTGATTATAAGTATACATCTTCATGGCAAAGTCCAGTTATGTGGGGAGGGAGGATAATGAGGGACAAGAAAAAAAAAAAACAAAAAAACAACACAGAAGCCTTATGGAATTGACAACAGGCACAGAGCCCATAGTCTGAGACCATTTCTTTTGGAGAGGAAAAAGAATTGGCACAAATTCTTTCAGAAAGAAATTACCACCCTCCAAATCAATCTAACCACACACTTACATGTATGCTTAGCACCCAAAAGGACATCATAAAACTGGCTAGAAATAAATACACATTTTTAGGAAGGAGCAATTCCTTACCAGTTCATCTGACAGTATTTTACTAATAAAAAGAACAGAATTCTGCTCCTATTAACTACATATACAATATTGCCTTATCTTATGCCTAAATGGATTTTATAACAAATTTAAAAGAATAACGACCAACCTAGGTGCAGAACAGTGTACACTGCAAGCCACCTTTTGTGAAAGAAAGGGGGAAAAATATATGTGGATAGCCATTACTGTGACATATGGACACTTCCTACTCAGCGCAACTTTGTTTTGTATTAGAAGTTTTGCTTTCACCATGCCACAGAACATAAAGCTTCACTTCACTGCAAATAATTATCAAGAAGCAAACATAATCAGCAGGAATTAACAATTAGCCTACATAATCTGACTGTAGTGTTGGGGTAGAAATGTGCTTTGGATGTTAGTCCCTAAACAGAGTAAGCTGGAGCAATACACGCTCACTCCCGCAGAATCAGCTTTGCAGGAGTTGCAACCGCCAACAGACCTTCATTGTTTAGAGGCGCACAGGAAAGAAATCCTACAGAAATTCACTTTGAAAACATTTCTATAAAAGACCACAGACCCACTTTATTTATCAATAACTTACTATATGAAAATTATTAAGGTCTTACTCCAGCTTACATTTAACATTTTAAATGAGGCTCCTATATTCAAACACCTAAGGAATAATTATCAAATGCTAAAATTTAAGTCGGCATCTAAAAATTAATTAAAATTGTGAAGCAACTCCATTTTAATTTGTATAATATCTTAAACCAAGATGTATCAGAAAACACAATTAAGTACCATATTCAACCAGCAGCTTACAAATATGAGAAGTTACAGGAATTACCAGCAACTCTTTAAGATCCTAGAAGCCATGTACCAAACAACTTCTTCACTCTTAAATGTCTGGAAGAAAACAAACGGCTTCCAAAAATGAGGGATTTACTATCCTGCTAAGTGCAGTGGAAAGGACACAGATTTTGCAGCAAGACAGACCTGGGTTCAAGCCACTCCTCCACTACTTAGCAGCTAGCTCTCTGACCTCAAGTCAGTCATTCGGTCTCACCCAGCCTCAACCTGCTCCTCTGTAGAGTGAAGGTAACCTTACAGTGTTTCTGTATTAAGAAAATGTAAAGTGTCTGACAAGAGATCAATAAGTGGTACTAAGTTCTGCCACCTCCATAATAAAACTCAAAAGATGTCAAAAGCATAATGTAATAGTCGCTCCTCTATTTAAATACAATTCACTGGCTTGTTCAGGATCACACTGCGGGGGAGACGAAGCTGAAAATCAGAACCTTTTTTCTGTTTTATGCATTGTTCACTATATATAAATTCATCGCTGTTAGCAACTGTTTATACAAATACATCGGGTTTTACTATATATTTTTAAAGTTGGGGATTCCTCAGGATTCATTGCTGAACTAGGACGTTTTGCTTTAAAATGTACTAAAGATTTTCCTAGAGCTGTCTTGTGTTTAATAAAGCCATATTTATACTTTGAGCATGGATTAGTATCAAATTGACTTATTTATAATGGGCATGCCTTCCTGTTCAATCGTGTTTTTATCAAAGCTATTACAATCATCAGATACATCTGTTATGACAGAACAAACAAGAATGTGCTTTTATAGAAAGGTACCCTTGGGACTAAGTTTAGTGAGAATTACATTTCCAAGAAACATTCCAGATATATGAAAGATGTTCAGGGCCCAATTCACAAGGAAAAAAAAAAGTTTCAAGTCAGCTCCAAACTGTGGTACTTAATCCTTTGAGGCAAAGACAGATTGTCCCAGGTGTCCATGTGTGAATGCCAAGTCATGTGAATTAACCAAGACAGTGTGCCAGACCAAAGAACCAGAGATGGTCAATTCGGTCTGTGTTCATCAGCTGCTCAAAAGTTAACACTGCTGCAGGGTATATAGGAAACAGACCAAGAAGGTGGCTATTTTACAAGACCTTAACCTTCCTGTGGCTATCCGGACAAGACAGGGGCTGGAACATCTGAAGGAATTTCTCAGATGGACATCAATTACCAGGATTCTGATCAGAACAAGCAAACCAGTCAGCAGAAGTAAAGATGTAGCAGGTAAATGTGGAAGCCATTACTGGTGTGTTTTGTTTCAAGAAAAGCCAAACTCACAAAAGAGTCCCGTTAAATGAGCGCTGCTAGCTCATGATACAACTTTCAAATTTGGATAGCCATACAGCGTTCCAAGAATGCATAACACAAGAAACATGACTGTAGACATTTTACTGAAATATAATTAGTTAATTCACATGTAGGATTAGTACGTAGGAAAATGAAGAAAAGCTCTGAAATTTATTAAAGGAAGACTGAAAAAAAAAAACGCAGAATTACTAGGTTAGATGAACACAATAAAAGACTCAATGCCCTACATTTATTTGGCGGAGGTGGAGGTACTGACAGTTACAGAGAATGCCAGGCACTGTACCACGTTTCTAAATATTATCTCATTTAATCCACAGAACTACCTTCTGAGGTTTATTATGCCTGTTTTACAGAAGAGGGGTTAAGTAACTTGCCCAAGTACACAGAGCTAAGTAAGTGGAATTCAAATCCAGTCTGCCAGGCTCCAAAGTCATGGCCCTGGGCTACACACCAGGCTAAACCTCATGGAGAGGTAAGAATAGCAGCAGAGTGACTGGTCTGTTGTTAGATATGACAACAAAGTGTTTTTCTGCATTGTAGCACTATCCATGGGTAATTTATGACTATGTTACTCTCAGTCCCTCAAGGAAACAACAGAACCCACAGATGTTTGACTTATCAGGAGTGGTAACATTAAGACCTGAAATTACTTAAAGCCAATAAGTAAGAGTCAACAACTCAAGCTAAGAAACACTTAACCTCTGTACACTGACTGGGGACAAAATCCAAATGAGTGTAGGCCTACAAACAGCTCAAAAGGCTGTTTTCTAGTGAGTCTCTTCTTTTCTAACACCTCTACTACCTTTATCTCCTCCTCATCTCTATCAATAACCAGATTCTTATCCTTGTGAAGAAAGTAAATATAAGAATCAAGGATTCACTATGCCCTATTTGTACATTATTATAGCTATTATAAGGAGCCCTGGTGGCACAGTGCTAAAGCACTTGGCTGCTAACTGAAAGGTAAGCAGTTCGAACCCACCAGCCACTCTGTGAGAGAAAGATGTGGCAGTCTGGTTTCGTGAAGATTTACAGCCTTGGAAACCCTAAACGGCAGTTCTACTCTATCCTACGGGGTCACTATAAGTTGGAATCAACTCCACAGCAATGGGTTTGGTTTAACAGCTATTATGTTGTTGCCTATTCCTATGATTCAAATGAAAAGTTCAACAGAGACACAATTACCAATAATTTACTTCCCTTACACACATTTACTTGGTCAACACTCATTAGCATTTATTAAGTAGAAGGCACTGGGGATAAATTTATATACCCCTGGAGCACATCAATCCAGCATACTGTGTTTATTCTTTGAAAAGTGGGAAGTGTAGAACAGTGGTTATACTTCAGTATGAGGTCATGTGGACCTGGGGATAAAACAGTAAAGTTAAACATGATTGTGAATACCAGGTATGTGTTTCTAGCTGTGTGTCTCAGTCTTTGGGCAAATTATGTAACTTCTCTGGGAGTCAGTTTCCTTACATAGAAAACAGGAATAATAATAGTGCCTATCCCTGACCAGGGAATAGTGAGGATGAAACAACATAATACATGTAAAAAGCTTAGAAGAACAGTACATTGCACATAATAACTGTGATATGTCTTTTTCCTCAACAAAAAGCATTTCGAGAACAAACTGAAAGTTCAAATATTTACTGAGCCCCGAAGGGCACAAGAGTACTAGGTTCAATGAGGTTCAGAGATAAATAAGACATAGCCCTTCCCTGGGGAGCTTGTGATCTAGATGGCACACAACAACATCCTTTAAGCTATCCTTTAGGCAATGAAGGGCTTCAGTAGGGAGGCAACATGTCAGATGTGTACTTCAAACAGTTCACTCTGGCAGCCAAGAGAACAGATTTGAAGAAGTCTAAGTAAAAAACGGAGACACCACTTAGGAGAAGCTGTTGCAGTAGCCCCGGTGAGAAATAAGACTTCCCTGCCCACCTGAATGAAAATGTTACCTTACAACATAATTTGGTCTCTCTTCAACAGCCCTCTCTCTACTTTTCCTGTTTTCCATGTTAGACAGAAATGAAAGAGATGGTGATAAGGTGGCCAGTGTAGGCTGAAGCAAGGCTTTGACCAGGGTCTGGGAACGTCTGCAGCATGGGAGTGATCACACTTAATGACTATTCTTAGGTAAAGGGTTGTATATAGTGGAAAGCCTCATGGACAAGAACATAGACAGACATTAGTCCTTTGTGGGAAGGGGTACTAGAGATCATCTAGTACCCTGGTGAGGAATCCATAAAAAACCATGGTCTGAATCCTTATCCACTGCTAGTAGGAATGCAAAATGGTACAGGCACTGTGGAAAACAGTTTGGCAGTTCCTCAGAAAGTTAAAACAGAATTATCGTATGACCCAGCAATATCACTCCTACGTATATATCCAAAAGACTTGGAAGTAGGGATAGAAACATTCTTGTACACCAGTGTTCACTGTGGCATTACTCACATTAGCCAAAAGGTAGAAACAACCAAGTGCTCACCAACAGATGAATGGATAAACAAAATGTGGTACATATACACAATGGAATACTACTCAGCCAGAAAGATAATTGAAATCCTGATGCAAGCTACAATCACAAAAGGACAAATACCATATAACCTCACTACATGAAAAGAGAAGAATAAGCAAATATAAAGACTGACGGCTATTAGTGGTTACCTGGAGCAAGAGAGGAGAGAGAGATAATTATTTTCTGGGAAACGGGTTTATGTTTACAGTGATGGGAAAATTGGCATCAATTTAGGGTAATGGTTGCACAACTTGATGAGTGTAACTGATATCACCAAGTTGTACACTGGAAAAAGGGCAAAATGGCAAATATTGTGTTATATATAATTTTACAAAAACCACAACAAAAAGAGGCTAAAGTTGCTGATACTACTTAAATATATCTAATCACCTCATAGGATTAGTTCTGTTGGTTCAAAGGTTCAGAGTCATGGCTTCGTGGGACTGTCCAGTCAATTGGCCTAATACTGTCTTCAAAGTTATTGTTGCACTCCCTACTTCAGTGAGTAGTGCCTAGGGTATTAAAAGCTTGCCAGCAGCCATCTAAGATACCACAATTGGTCTTTATTTGCCTGGAGCAGCAGAGGAAGAAGGAGACCCAGAAATCAGAGAAGGATCAGGAATGCAGGTCTAACTGCCTCCATAAACCTACTGCCTCCTTAGCCATGAGACCAGAAGAACTGGATGGTGACTGTTACCATTACTGAACAGTTTGATCAAGGAATCGACAGATGAATTCTGGTCAAGGGGGGGGAATGTGGGACAGAATTTCAATTCCTTACAGAATACAAACTTACTGGACCTACTGAGACTGGAGGAACCCCCAAATCTATTGCTCCGAGAAAATTTTCAAACCCTGAACTGAAATTATCCCCTGAAGTCATCTTTAAACAACTGTTTAGCTATATTAGTAAAGAATGTTTTCTTTAAAGAATTATCTATATGACTGTTAACCCAGAACTGAAACCATTCCTGAAGCCCACTCCTTAGACATAGATTAGACAGAACTATAAAACAAAAAATAATACACATGAGGAATGTGCTTCTTAGTTCAATCAGATACACGAGACCAAATGGGCAGCTTCTGTCCAAAAGCAGGATAAGAAGGCAGAAAGGGACAGGAACTGGTCGAATGGACACAAGGAACCTGGGATAGAAAGGGGAAGTTGCTGTCACATTGTGGGAATTGCAACTAATGCCACAAAACAGTACGTGTATACATTTTTGTATGAGAGATTAACCTGAGCTGTAAAATTCCACCTAAAGCACACACACACATACACAGAAAGAATTATCTATATGAGCTCAAATTATCAACAGTAACTCTAAAGCACAGATGAGAAGTCTAGGGGTAGTAAGTCTAAGTCAATGGTAGTGAAATAATACAGGTAGAAATAGTGAGAACGATGATACAATGTGAAGAATGTAACCAATGTTATTGAATTGTACATGTAGAAATTGATGAATGGGTGTATCTTCTGCTGTGCATATTTTTACCAAAATTAAAACACACACAAACATACAAAGTTAAATGGGAATAGAAAGTGGCCAGATATTTAAAAAGCATACTGACGTTTTTGCATTTAAGTTACCGTTGGTGCAAATGATGAATATGCCAAGACAGCTTTTGCAAAAGTGTTGGAAGGACTTGCCTGCTTTGTGGAGCCATCCTCTATGAGCAAGCAATTTTTTCTCTGCTATTCAAATCTGGCTCTAACAAGCTGCCAAAGACCATAGGCTATGAAACAGCACTTAGTTGACCTTATCTGATAGTAGTATACTACAGTCTTTCTTAAAAACATCACTACTCTACAAATCCCCTAATAAACCTCTCCATATCACTGGACTTGCAAACATTAAGAAACCAAAAACTTAATTTTCATAGTCTGAGAGAAGGGGGAAAAAAATCTTCTAAAGTAAAAAAAATAAGTAAGTTTCAAGTTGCAACTGGAACAAGGAGAAAAATATGTTGTGATTTTTCAATGGTCACAGCCAATCTTTTCTAGGAACACGTAAGATTAGTAGCATTTATTCTAGTTCAAGACAAAAATATGCGACTGGAGCAGTAATACACTGTATTGCTTCTAATCAGAACAGGATATTTATAATCTCACAAACTCAGGGTTTGTCATGTACAGACCTATGCTGAAATGGTAAAAAATAAAAAAATTAAAAATTTCCACAACTAATGAATTTCAATTTAGTCATCTGAAATGGTGCCAAGAAACCAGCAGCTTTCTTAGGACTATCTTCCTAGTAAAAAGCGAATTATGTTGCTTAAATCATTGGCTTCAGTTAATCATTTAAAATCTATCAGACAGGAATTCTGAGTGGTTTATATGTGCAGGTTCTGACAAACAATCTGAAACATTGGTTCTAACTTGTAAACATTTGTCAAAGTAAATCTACAAATCTGTCAACAATCATGTCAGAGTGTTAAAATAATTATAAATTATCCTCAGCATTCTAATGCAGGTTTAAATTGGATAAAGAAAACTGCAGTAATAGCACTGGATTTCAACTGCTCCCCAGTATACTGTTAACTATTAATTCAAAAACCAAAAAAAACCAAACCCGTTGCTACCGGGTCGATTCTGACACATAGTGATAGATCAAACAGTTTTAATTTTCTACCTGAAGATGTATAATTGAACAGACTTGGAAAGTCAATGTAATTTTAAACAGGTACCTCGGCCACACTGCCATCTGCCTACCCTACCTGCCCACTATTCGCCTCCCCATCATCCATACCTATTGACCCACTATCTTCTAAGATCACCTCCTTACCTACCTATAGTCTCACTTAACAACCAAAGGACTCTTCCCACAGTTTTTCTAATTTGTTCTCAAACTCATCATTTATTTCTTGTTCCTTTCACGCTACCTAAAGAGCAATTTTAAAGTTATTTATCCACTTTCTGCTTTTAAAAAAATTCACAAATTATCAAAGTTACTTACCATCTTGACTCCAATGACCTTTCACTTTATAAATAACAGTTCTTTTTTGTCTTTTTTTTTTTTTTACGACAAGCATGTATTTAGTTAAAAAAAATTATGAGCTATGCTTTCTTTAAATTCGTTCTAGTTATTGGTTTTTCCCCCTCTTCTTCACTTCATTTCACATCTTCTCAGTTGCTGAAAAGTATGTGCATATGGATATATGAATATATGACCCTGTGTTGTGTGTGGCACAGTGGTTAAAGTGATCAACTGCTAACCAAAAGGTCAGTGGTTTGAAATCACCAGCGGCTCCACGGGAGAAAGATGTGGCAGTCTGCTTCTGTAGAGATTTACAGCCTTGGAAACCCTATGGGGCTGCTACGAGTCGGAATTAACTCAACGGTAGTAGGTTTGCTTTTGGTTGTGTATTATAGTCTGAAAGGGCTGTGGCTATCGTCAGAAGTTCTGGGTAGTCCCCTTTGTCTAGGGCAGGGTTTCTCAACTTCAACACTACTGACATTTGGGGCTGAACAATTCTTTGTTGTGGAGGTTGTCTTGTGCATTGTAGGATGTTTAGCAGCATCCTTGGCCTCTACCCACTACATGCCAGTAGCACCACTACCCAAGTATGACAACCAAAAACATCTCCAGGCATGGCCAAGTGTCTTCTAGGGGGTGGAGGGGCTATCACCTCAGTTGAGAACCACTGGTCTAGGGGGTTACAATTTACAAAATGCTTTTACATCCATTATTTGATCCTGGGCCTCACTAAACCCATTGCCATTGTGTCGACTCCGACTCATAGCAACCTTATAGGTTGCTGTACATAGGACAGAGTAGAACTGCCCCATAGGGTTTCCAAGACTGTGATCTTTAAGGGAGCAGATTGCTACATCTTTCTCCCATAGAGTGGCTGGTGGGTCTGAACCACCAACCTTTCAGTTGGCAGTCAAGTGCTTAACCACTGTGCCACCAGGACTCCTTCGGGCCTCACTAAGCACCCCAAATTTACAGACAAGGAAACCGAGGCTCGGAGATGCCAATAACTATCCCAAAGGTCACTTGGCTCTAGGCCCACTCTTCTTCCATCTTCTCCAGCTAAAAGAGCTTAACATCTCAGGCCCTCGGTTTCCTCACAGTGAGAGAGGCTGGGCTAATCAGCTGTTTTCATAATTCCCTTCTTCCTTCCCTTCCTTTTTTTTCAAAACAGGAAAAGCCTTTTTTTACAGAGAATTCTTCTGTGGAAACCCAGTACATTCTATAGCTGCTGTTTGAGGAGTTCAAGTAGCATCCAGGCCCTACCTCCTGAACTCCACCTTGTCCCAGAGGAACACCAGAAACCCACAGAGCACATGTTGAAAACTGGTGGTAAATGAACTCCCCTGTTGGTTGCAAGACTCAAGTTCTATGATTCTAAATGGCCATCTCTTTAATTAGGGATGGTCTCTGGCAGGGGTGGATTATCCAACAGGCAAGGTAAGCAGGGTGCTTACCTTGCTTACTAGATCTGTAGTGAACAATTACACATTTTTTCACCACATCAAAGATTGTGGCTGGCATCTGTCTCTCTCCTAACCCCCAGAACCTTCCTACAGAATCAAAGCCTCTTTTTAAATTTACAATCCCTGACAGCGGCAGATGACCTAGTAAGCAAGGTAAGCACGGGCTTATTTGTGCTTACTTACTAATCTGTAGTGAACAATTTCACATGGGTTTCAAGATGTGGTGACCAGGGACACAACAGAAGGTCCCAGACAGAAAAGGAGAAGAATGTAGAACAAAACTCAAATTCCTAAAAAAGGCTAGACCAACTGGACCTACAGAGGCTAGAGGAACCCCTGAGACTATCGCCCGACCTTTGAACTTGGAACTGAAGCCACTCCGGGTGGTCATCTTTCATCCAAACAACAGGGTGGCTTATAAAATAAACAATATCACCCGTGAATACTGTGCTCCCTTAAATATCAACTATATGAGACTAAATGGTCAACATTTACCCTAAAACAAAGATGAGAAGGTGAGGAGGGGCAGGGAAGCTAGATTAATAGAAACAGAACAAAAAGAATCAAAACCGTGAGGCTGTTGACACATTGTGAAAAATGTAACCAATCTCATGGAACAAGTTGTATAGAAATTGTTAAATGGGAACTTAATCTGCTATGTAAACTTTATCCTAAAACACAATTAAAAAAAAAAAAAAAAAAGCTTGGGACATAGTCTCATGGGACAACTTAGTCAATGAGCATAATATACTTCATAATGTTTTACATCCTAGTTTGGTGAGTAGCGTCTGGGGTCTTAAACACTTGCATGTGGCCATTTAAGATATAACTATTGGTCTCTACTTGTCTGGAACAAAAGACAATGAATGAAACCAAAGACTCAAAGAAGAAATTAATCCACAGGACTAATAGTGCATACGGCCTCATCTAGCCTGGGACCAGAAGAACTAGATGGTTCCCAGCTACCACTACTGACAGTTCTGATCAGGGACACAACAGAAGGTTCCAGGCAGAAAGGGAGAAAAATATAAAACAAAATCCAAATTTCTAAAAAAGGCCAGACTTACTGGACCGATAGAGACTAGAGGAACCCCTGAGACTATAACCCTAAGATACCCTTTGAACCTGGACTGCAGGCACTCCTGGAGGTCATCTTTCATCCAAACAATAGATTGACTGATAAAATACACAACATCACCTGTGAATACTGTGCTCCCTTAAATAAACAACTATATGAGATCAAAGGTCAACATTTACCCTAAAGCAAAGATGAGAAGGTAAGGAAGGGCAGGGAAGCTACATTAATGGAAACAGAACAGAATGGAAATTATGAAAATGCTGACACATGGTGAAAAATGTAAGCAATCTAATGGAACAATCTGTGTAAAAATTGTTAAATGGGAACCTAATTTGCTGTGTAAACGTTCACCTAAAACACAATATTTTTTTTTTTTTTAAAAAAGAAGATAACACCATTGAAAACTCTATGGAGTGTAGTTCTACCCTGAAACACACAGGGTCACAAGGAGTTGGAACTGACTTGACGGCAACAGGTTAGGTTCAACAGAAATAGTATCTTAAACCAACCTCCAAAGTTACAGGTAGGTGGTGAGAGTGGAAAGGGTATATATGTGCATGTCAAGTGTGTGGGACCCCAATAGCTGGGTAAATCTGAGACCAGAAGACCAGTAAACCAGTAGTTTCATGGACCAAAAACCAAAACGAAACCCATTGCCATCGAGTCAATTCTGACTCACAGCAACCCTACAGGACAGAGTAGAACTGCCCCATAGAGTTTCCAAGGAGCGCCTGGTGGATCTGAACTGCCGACCTTTTGGTTAGCAGCTGTAGCATTTAACCACTATGCCACCAGGGTTTCTGTTTCATAGACAAATCTCTCCAAATACGCTGGACACAGAAAGAAACTGGTTCTAAACAAATCATGAATGACCCAGGGGAACAAGCCTCAACCCTCCAGGTACCAATTTCCTTACTCTGTGAAATGAAAAGGCTGAAAATATGTTATTGTCAAAGTAGTGAAATTGTTTTTCCAAACAAAATCTTACACAGAATATAAAGATATAAAACAGAAAAAAATGTAGCTGCTCTGGTAGGATGAGGGTAAGAGGAGGTAGTTGGAGGCCTGGCTAGAACCCACTTGCAGTCTCCCCTCACTTTCCTCTTGGTAGCTATCCCCACCCAATGGCAACCCCTAGAGTGCTTTGAAAGACATTTTAAAAGCCACTGAATAAATGAATCCGTAAGGTTCCTTCCAGCTGTATTACTCTATCATCCTGTGAGTTTAGGAATTTATGGAGGTTATTCAACTGGGGCTATCCAAGGAGAGCAACAATGGGACCTCGTACCCACCAAGAGCAAATTCCATCTGTGAGACTGTCTGTCAAGTAATGAGAAACTTCAGTAGATGCCAATGTAATTTCAAAGTTGATGGAAAATTTCAAGAGATTTTCACTTTAAACTACTATCCTGTTAAAAACAAAACTAGGCTTAACACATTTTTGAAAAGATCGTTCATAACCCTCAACTACAGTAACTGACTAAACTCAGTAAATTACTTTTCTAACAGAAACTGTTCTCATTTCTTTTCTTAAATTATAAAAACTGCACAGTTAATGGTCCTTCCCACCAAGTATCATTATCATTCCCTAAAGATAACAACTTTTTTTTTTGAATAAGTAATAATCTGAGAGGATGGGCTATATGAAGAAGAACAGGGCATCAGGATTGGAGGAAGACTCTTTAACAACCTGCGTTATGCAGATGACACAACCTTGCTTGCTGAAACTGAAGAGGACTGGAAGCACTTACCGATGTAGATCAAAGACCACAGCCTTCAGTATGGATTACACATCAACATAAAGAAAACAGAAATCCTCACAACTGGACCAATAAGCAATATCATCATAAATGGAGAAAAGATTGAAGCTGTCAAGGATTTCATTTTACTTGGATCCACAATCAAGACCATGGAAGCAGCAGTCAAGAAATCAAAAAATGTATTGCATTGGGTAAATCTGCTGCAAAAGACCTCTTTAAAGTGTTGAAAAGCAAAGCTGTCACCTTGAGGACTAAGCCATGGTGTTTTCAATTGCCTCATACGCATGCGAAAGCGGGACAATTAATAAGGAAGACCGAAGAAGAATTGACACCTTTGAACTGTGGTGTTGGCACACAATATTGAATATACCATGGATGCCAAAAGAAAGAACAGGTCTGTCTTGGAAGAAGTACACCAGAATGCTCCTTAGAAGCAAGGATGGTGACACTGTCTTACATACTTTGGACATGTTGTCAGGAAAGATCAGTCCCTGGAGAAGGACATCATGCCTGGTAAAGTAGAGGGTCTATAAAAAAAGAGGAAGACCCTCAACAAGATGAACTGACACAGTGGCTGCAACAATGGGCTCAAGAATAACAATTGTGAGGACGGCGCAGGACCAGGCAGTGTTTCGTTCTGTTGTTCAGAGTCGCTATGAGTCGGAACCGACTCGACGGCACCTAACAACAACAACAAAGATAACTTGGATTTACAGTTTATTGCTTATCATTCCATTTATATAAATGAAATCACATATATTACACATAATGTCCTGCAACTTGCTTTCTTCACTTTACAATGATTGTGACAGTACATCTTTTTAAAATTTGTACTGAAGTATAACATACATACAAAAAGGTGCACAATTAGGTGTACATTTGATGAATATTAACAAACTAAACACACCCACGTTAACAACAACCAGATCAAGAAACAGATTCCAGCATCACAAGAAGCCAGCTTTGTGCTTCCTTAGTCAAAACTTTCATCTAAGGGTAACCATATTCCGACTTCAGTAGTTTTACTGTCTAGAAATTTATTTAAATGGAATCACGCAGTAAGTATTTTCACCCAACACAAATGTAAATTAAAAAAAAACAACAAAAAAACAACTCTGTCGCTGTTGAGTCGATTCCAACTCACAGCTACCCTACAGGACAGAGCTGCCCCACAGGGTTTCCAGCAGCAGCTGGTGGATTCGAACTGCTGACCTTTAGGTTAGCAGCCAAACACCTAACCACTGCGCCACTAGGGCTCCCTATTGCAAATAGTTGTAGTTAATTCATTATCACTTCTGTATAGTATTCCATTGTATATTAATATAGCACAATGTACTTATCCACTCTGTTTATGGGCATTTGGATAGTTTCTAGTTCTTGGCTATTAGGAATAGTGATGCTATGAACATTTGCAGTGTAAATAACTTGGTGAACATGTACGCATTCTGCTGGGTATAGACCTAGGCATGGAATTGCTGGGTTGTAGGATACACATATGGGTATACATAGTGTAGCACAGATTAGCTTTAGCAGATACTGCCAGTTTTCCAAAATGGTTGCACCAATTCATATTCCTTGCAGAAGTGTCAGAGGGTTATGATTGCTTTATAACCTCATGAATACTTGTTATTTTTCATCTTTTTCATTTGAGCCTTCTGATAGATGTGTAAAGGTACCGCATTTTGGTTTTAAATGACAACTTTTTGAGGTACAATTTACACAGAATAAACTGTACCAATTTAAGGTGCATGATTCAATGAGTTTTAACAGACGTATACACGTCCCACACACCACAATCAAGAAGTAGAATATTTCTATCACCTCCAAAGTTTCCTTATATCCCTTCATAGTCTGTTCCTCCCTCCATCCTTTACCCTAGGCAATCACTTATCTACTTTCTGTGGTCTGCATTTTCTAGAATTTTATATATAGATGGAATCATACAGTATGTACTCTTTTGTGTCTGCCTTCTTTCACTCAACATAATGATTTTAAAATGTATCCATGTTGTTGCATGTATCAGGAGTTGGTTCCTTTTTATTACTGAATATTCCATTCTATGGATAGTCTACATTTTCTTTATCCATTCATTTGCTAATGGACATCTGTGTTGTTTCCAGGTTTGAGGTATTATGAATAAAGGTGCTATGAATATTAATGTGTAAGTTTTTGTGTAGACACGTTTTCATTTCTCTTGGGTAAATATCTAGGAGTAGAATGGCTAACAGCCCTGGTGGCACAGTGGTTAAGCACTCGGCGCTAATCGAAAGGTTGGTGGTTTGAACCTACTAGCCGCTTCACGGGAAGAAGATGTGGCAGTCTGCTTCCCTAAAGATTACAGCCTTGGAAACCCTATAGGGCTGGTCTACTCTGTCCTATAGGGTCACTATGAGTCAGAATCGACGCAACAGCAACGGGTTTTTTCAAAATGGCTAATTTTATATTTAACTTTGTAAGAAATTGAGTTTTCCAAAGTTGTTATACCATTTTACATTCCCACCAGTGGTATGCAAAGGTTCCAGCTGTTCCACATCCTGTTGTTCTTGTTAGATGCCATTGAGTCAATTCTGACTCAGGGTGACCCGAAGGGTGCAGCGTAAAACTACACTCCATAGGGTTTTCCAGGTTGTGACCTTTCAGAAGCAGATCAATAGGCCTTACTTCTGAAGCATCTCCGGGTGGGTTTGACCTGCCAACCCTTTGATTGGTAGTCCAGCACTTAACCATATGCACAACCCAGGGACTCCCTCAACATCCTAGTCAACACTTAGTATTGTCAGTCTTTTTTTAATCTTAGCTATTTTAATAGGTGTATATAAAAATCAAAATCTCATTAATATTTTCATTTCTATTTCCCTAATGACCACTGATGAGCACCTTTTTGTGTGCTTATCTGACATTAGCATAATTTCTCTTTAAATATAACTTCTTTTGTGAGAGTTTTTTCAAACATTTTGCCCATTTTTTTAAATGAGTTGCTTTGTCTTCTTATGATCAAATTTAAGAGTTCTCTGTATATTCTGGATACAAGTCCTTCATCAGACATATGTATTACAAATATTTTCTCCCGTTTTGTGGCTTCCTTTTTGTTTTAACAATGCCTTTCAAAAAGTAAAATTTTTTAATTTTGATCAAATCCAGTTTATCAATTTTTTTTGTGATTTTTTGCTTTTTGTGTCCTAAGATATTTTTTCTGACCCCAAAGTCACAAAGACTTTTTCCTATGTTTTCTTTTAGAGGTTATATAGTTTTAGCTTTTATGTTTAGTTCTATGATCCACAATCAATGTCCATGGAAGCAGCAGTCAACAAATCAAAAGAAGCATCACACTGAGCAAGTTGGCTGAAAAAGACCTCTTTAAAGTGTTAAAAAGGAAAGATGTCACTTTAAGGACTAAGGTGGGCCTGACCCAAGCCATGGTGTTTTCAATCACCTCATATGCATACAAAAGGTGGACAATGAATAAAGAAGACCAAAGAAGAATTGACACCTTTGAGTTATGGTACTGGTGAAGAAATGTTGAATATACCATGGACTGCCAAAAGATCTAACAAATCCGTCTTGGAAGAAGTACAGCCAGAATGCTCATATACTTTGGTAGAGACTTTATCTCACATACTTTGGTCATGTTATCAGGAGGGACCAGTCACTGGAGAAGGACATCATGCTTGGTAAAGTAGAGGGTCAGTGAAAAAGAGGAAGACCCTCAATGAGATGGATTGATACAGTGGTTGCAACAATGTGTTCAAGTATAACAACGATTGTGAGGATGATACAGGACTGGGCAGTGTTCCATTCGGTTGTACGTAGGGTTGCTATGAGTTGGAACTAACTCAGCGGCACCTAACGACAACAAATGATCCGTTTCAGGTTAAATTTTGTGTATGATGTAAGTTCATTTTTTTTCTCTATATGGATACTCAGTTGTTATAGCAGAATTTGTTGAAAAGATTTTCCTTTCTCCATTAAGTTGCCTTTGTCAAAAATACCACAGTCTTGTTTACTGTAGTTTTATGGTAAATCTTGAAATCAGGTAATGTTAAGTCTCCTAACTTTGCTGTCCTTTTAAAAAACTGCTATGGTTATTCTGGATTGTTTACATTTTCATATAAACTTTAAATTCAGTTTCTCAATTAAAAAAAAATTCTGCTGGCAGTTTGATTAGAATTGTCATGAATCTATAGATCAATTTGGCAAGAGGTGACATCTTAACAATATTACATTCCAATCCATGAACATGGTATATCCCTACTTTTGTTTATGTCTTTAATTTCTTTCAACAATGTTTTGTGGTTGTCAATGTATAGGTCTTACATAGGTTTTGTTAAATTTATCTCTAAGTATTTCATATTTTTAGATCTATTGTAAATGGAATTATATTTTTTAATTTAATTTTACAATTGTTCATTGCTAGTATTTAAAAATATTATGACTTCTGAATACTGATCTTGAATCCTGCAACCTTGCTAAATTTACTTATTAGTTTTAGTAGTTTTCTCATAGGCTCCTAAGGATTTTCTATGTACATGATTATGTTGTCTTTGAATATAAACAGATTTATTTCTTCTTTTCCAATCTGTATACCTTTATTTGCTTTTCTTATCTTAATACACTGGTAAGGACCACCAGTATAATGATGAATGTAAGTGGTGAGAGTACACACCCTTTGCCTTGTTTCTGATATTAGGGGAAAAGCATTTAGCCTTTTATCATTAAGTACTGCAATTTTCCTGATGACTAATGAAGTTAAGAGCCTTTTCATATATTTATTGGTTATTTAAATATTCCCTTTGTGAAGTGTCTGCTCTGATTTGTAAAAGTTATGTATATATTATGGATCTGAATGAATGTATTACAATATTGCTTTTGTAATCAGGTGACAGTATAGTGTGGATCTACTTCCCATTGGTTAGTTTGTCCATCCTTGCATAAATATCATACTGTCCTAAGTACTATACTACTGAAAAACAAACAAACCCACTGCCATCGAGTTGATTCTGACTCATAGCAACCCTATAGGGCAGAGCAGAACTGTACCATAGGATTTCCAGCAGAACACTTACCACTGTGTTACCAGGGCCCCACTATACCACTAGTAAATAATATATATACTAATTACTATAGGTCTTGATACCTGGGAGTGTAAGTCCTTCAGCTTTGTTCTGCTCTTTCAGTCGTGCCTTTTAACAGTTGTCTAGTATTTCATTTCACATATGTACCATAATTGTGTCAATCTACTGATGGATATTTAGGTTTTTCCAGTTTTGGGGGCTTTGTTTTATTTTTTGTATTATAATGCAACAACATTCTTGAACACATATCTTCTCCCATTTGAGCATATATTTGTAGGTTAAATTGTACATTTTAAAACTCCAAGACAAAACTTTTCTTTTACCTAGGCAGTTGTACACAAAATAAGCTAGAGATTTAACATACAATTATTTCTTAAAATCATCTAATAGTATATTAAAATAATAGTTCTTTACAATCAAACAAAAATGGACTTATTTTTAATTTCTAAATCACCATCTTACCTGAATTATATAAGAAACAACAATAAAAGTAAACACTTAGCTTGAGCCAGACTCTATGTTAAGTCCTTCTACATGCATTAACTCATTTAATCTTGACAATTCTCCCATGAGATATTTACTATTATTATAGTCATTTTAGAGTGAGGATACCGATGCACAGAGGTTAAGTAACTTGCTAAGATCAACTAATAAATTGCGGAGCCAAGTAGGCTGAACCCAGGCCCTAGACCTCTTCACTTGCCACTTGATAATGCCAGTAAGAGAACTCAAGGATCAACACTGCACCCAAACTCTACTTTCCCAATTTCAGTTTTTTACATGCTGAATTTATATATTATTCTTTTTTCAATAAACTCGATTTAAATTTAAAAGTCTTGCAAGTAATAAAATTATTCACATTTAAGATAAGCATTAAGATATAGTGGAAAGAATATGACTCGTGGACATGAATTTAATAATCTTAGCTCGGTAATTTACTTGCTGTGTGACCTGGGATAAGCAACCTAACTTCTTTGAGTGCTATTTTTATTGCTGGAAAAACAGAGATAATATAAACTTCCTCAATAGGTTTTTGGGGAATAAAAAAGGGAAAATATATTAGTGTACCAAACATACTGACTGGCACACAACAGAAATTCAATTAGGGTTGGCTTCCTCTTCTCCCCTCTCGGCCTTTAAATAAACAAGATCCAATCTATCACTGCCCTAACATTTCACTAATGGGTCAAGTGCCATAGTAAAAATATTACCACACCAAATGATTTTTTATAAGTAACTATTTGTATTTTTACTTGGATTCAATACTGAAATGCACTTGCCAAAAAAAGCATTTCAGCATATTTACTAATAAACTGTTTCAAGCCACATTTTAGGAAAGCATAAAACCACATCCAGAACAAAAATTTATAAATGTTTTCAAGTTCCATATAGCACCTAATTACATTATTCTGTAAAGCTAACAGAAAATTCTCCTCTAGCAAGATCACTATGTTCCATTATTCATATTGCTGTCACAAACGGAAAAAGTATTTTTGCTCCCAAACATTGTTTAGAAATTCGTACAACAAACAAAATATGGCTACTAATTCAACGATTAACATATACTCATTTGAAACCCAAACCAATAAACAACCAAAAACCTTTGAAGTATTTTAGTTTACCCCAATTGATATCACTCTATGAAATGAAGAGGTATCAGTTTGCAAACACAGGCTACCAAAAGGCAATTTTTGGTGAGCCACCAATACTTTGTGGTAACCCACATTTATCAAATGAACTGATACATAAAGAAAAACACTAATTTGCTTTATTTTTCCATGACTTTATTCGATGGCCTCTTTCTGTACTTTCAGTATAGTATTTAACATTAAAATAGTTCTAAACAATCAACTGGATCCCTGGCTGGCACAAACGGTTAAGCATTAACTACTAGCTGAAAAGTTGGTGGTTCGAACCCACCCAGAGGAGCCTTGGAAGACAGGCCTGGCGATGGGGTCACCATGAATCAGAATCAACCTGATGGATGGCAACAAACAACAACAATCAATTTAATTATACTTAACTGATTATTGGATTAATACACAAAAATTGCCAGTTAATTCCAAGGCAGGTTAGCTGCTAAACTGTTTACTGTCCTACTTCCTTAAGAAGGAAGCAACAAGGCCAAGTTCTCTCTTTTTACAAAGATGAACACATGGCAAAGCAGTAACTTTCATCTCTGTTAACTGAGCTGCATACAATCACTGATCTATCTCAAGACATACTGGAGATTAATACATTGCAAAATGTTACTTGGGCTCCCCCCACCCCATTTCTGTCCTTGGCAACACCACTCTCCATTTACATAGGCTTGGCATCACCTCTGACTCCACTCACTCACCAGCCACATTTCAAGTTCTGTAAATCCTACCTCTTGACTACCACTATCGCATCTGTCTCTTTTCCACTCCCTCTGCTCCCCATCTTGGTTCTGGCTTCCTCTCATCTGATCATCTCTGGTATGAATTTAAATAACAAACCCATGTCCCTGCCTTCATTCTGGCCCTCTCCAATTCATTCTCCTCATGCTATTCCAGTGATCTTTCTGAAACCAGAAATCCAATCATGTCACTCTTTTGCTTCAAATTCATTGGTTTTTCATCAAAATGCTGAACAGAGTTACCACACAACCCAATAATTCCACTCTTAGGTACACAGTCAAAAGAAATGAAAACATGTCCACACAAAACCTTGTACGTACACTTGCTCATAGCAGCATTATTCATTAGAGCTAAAAAGTGGAAACAACCTACATGCCTGTCAACTGATGAATGGATAAACAAAATGTGGTATATTCATACAATAGAACAGTATTCAGTAACAAAAAAGAACGAAGTACTGGTCCATGCGAAAACATGGATGAATCTTGAAAACATTATGCTAAGTGAAAGAAGTCAGTCACAAAAAGACCACATATTGTATAATTCCATCTATGTGAAACGTACAGAATAGGAAAATACAGAGACAGGAAACAGATCAGTGGTTGCTTGAGGCCGGGATGGGAAAGGAATGGGAATGACTGTTAATATGTACAGAATTTCTTTTGGGGATGTTGTCAACGTTCTAAAAATTAGATTGTGATGACAGTTGTACAACTCTGTGAATATGCAAAAAACCATGGCACTGTGTACTTTAAATAGGTGAATTTACAGTATGTAAAATGTATTTCAATAAAGCAGTAAAAAGGAAAAAAAAAAAAAAGAGTACCACATCTACGCTGCTTTCTGGAAGAGAATCTATTCTTATGCCCAAGTTCACTTAAAAACATGATAGAATAAAGTCTCTACAGCTATATGAAAAAAAGAAAAAGAAAAAAAGGAATGGCTTCACCATTGTCTTCTAGGATAAAATCCAAACTTCTTAGCATGTAGTAAAAAAGACCTTCATTAACTTTCCCACCCCTTCTACCTTTCCTGCCTCATCTTTTACCCTTGACCCATATAAGCCCTTTGACCCCCAGAGGACAAAACCTCCTGCATGAACAACACAGAGTGGCTACAAGCATGAGCTCTGGAAGTCAGACAGAATGGGATTTGCAGCTGTGATCGTGATTTTAAAGGAGTGATTCAACTACTCAAGAGCTTCCCTCTCCTCAGTGTAAAAAATGGGGGAAATCCACCACAAGGCTATGAGGATTAAATGAGATAATGTATATAAAATATAAAATGCTTAGCATAGTGCCTGGCACATGGTAAGTGCTCAATGCATGATAGCCATTATCATCATACCCTGAAGAAGCCAAATTCTCCCTCCCCTCTGGGACACTGTCTAGACAGTTTCCTGGCCTGGAATGCAGTTCTCCACCCGGTCCACCTATTAAACATCTACATAGTCTCCAAGAGAGAGCTACAATGTCACCTCCTCCTTTTCACTTTCCTCAAGGAGGTAAGCCCCTCAAGGGTAGGGCTAATATCTGTTCATCTGTGCATCCCCAGGCTTACCACAATGCCAGTTTCTTGGGGTTTTTTTTTTGAGAAGTATATATTAATGATTACTATTATGTATATAGACTAGAATATTGATTGTCAAGCTTCCATACCCCGCACACAAGCCAAGAGCAGGGCAAATGTGTTCATCATTTTAACTTATGATTTCTCCCCTTCATTTACACGCCTGCAGCTAATACGTATTGAATACAGATAAAGTCCTAACTGCTCTACAGAGATGATCTCATTTTATCCTTACTTGCATCAACCCTTTGGGGCAGGTGCTATTATTTTATAGATGAGAAAACTGAGGCACAGAGAGATGCTGACTGGTACATTTACTTCTAATGGAAAAAAAAAATCAGGGAAAAGAAAAGGAAAAAGCATGTGCATGCTACCATGTTAGTCCACTGAACTGAATACATTCTAGGGGCTGTTTTAAAATATCCATTATTTGCATTTTTCCTTGCTTCTAAGATAACTGCAAGGGCAGCTTTTTTCAGGAGAGAATCATAGCCTTGCACAACCCTCCTCCCAAGGTATCTTCCCCCCATCTTTTAGAATAAGCCAGAATTCTGGCCAACTCATGGATTTGTAAAACTAGATATTCCTTAGTCTGGTCTCACAAGGGAGAGAAACAGGACGACACAATTTTAAAGCTTTCGAAGTCACGTTGAGGATTCTAGGGACCTCCATACAAATCCAGGAAGTCCTGGAATCAGATGTTCCTCAAAGCCTCCACCACCAAATCTGTAAACCGAGGCTCTGGCTGCTGTCACAGACATCACCACCTCGGTTATGAGGCCACAGCCTGCCAGTGCAGGCTTCAGCATTTAGGAGTGAGTTGTAACAGGTTTCTGAGAGCAATAACAGTGCTTCCATGACCCACACTAGCAGAGCTTAGAAACTTTCAAACCACAGGGAAGCAGCCCCTGAAGTCTCATGTCCTAGGATCTTATTTTCCCTGGGAAACAAATACAGCCTCCTGTCCAGTCCAGAATGACAAGCACAAGCTGAGGGCATCAGCTTGGTGGAGACCATAACTACTAGGCTTCCTAAGTTGGCAAGATACTACGTGCCTTCTAGTCTCATTAACAAGAATGTATCACTTATTCAGGCTCGTGGGTGCATACAAGACAAATTACTCAGTACATTCAAGAAAAACAAACAGTACGTCCCTTGAGATGAGAAAGAAAACCAGAGCATTCAATAAATCTGATAAAACTTAAAAATAAATCCATAAAATTAGCGAAAACCATTAATGACGCACTCACATAAAACTAACGGAACATGTCATTCATGAAATGTAATATTCTTCACTCCTTTTTAATTTCCTGCAATAGGCTTTGGCACTACCACTTAAACCAACATCACCCTCTACTTGTTTAAATACAAAAGTGTTCTCTGGTTTATATTTCTTGGTTGACTACTCCCAAACATTCCCAATACTACTTCATTATTAAGATCTACTGACAGCAATTCACATCTCTAGATGAAATAAAAAGTTGGTAAAAATCCCCAAGAGTACAAGAACACGAGATCAAACACGTGAACCGGCAGAAATTCACATAAAATATATTTTTCTTGGACTTTTTAATTTAAATGCTAATTCATTCAGTTAATAAACACAGTAGAGTAGCAAATATGAGCAGAGAACACGGTCTACAAAATTCTAAGCAACATGTCAATATTTTTATTTTATTAGTTTTTTTTTAATTGTTGTAGTTTAGATGAAGTTTACATTTCAAGTTAGTCTCCCATACAAAAATTTATACATACATTGTTATGTGACCCTAACTGCTCTCCCCATACTGTGACAACACACTCCTTTCCACCCCTGATTCTCCAGCAACATATGTCAATATTTTTACAAATAATTATTGTGCCTCTGGTTCTCATGAAGTTTACATTCTAGTGAAGAGGGACAATTAAATAAAGAAACAAAGTGCAAATTTCAGATGGTGATAGGTGTTCTTATGAAAAATGAATGATATGATAAAGAGAATAATTAAGACACCTAAAAATTTCCTAAGTGCTAACAGAGTTATTAAAAAAAGATACTTTAATCCCAAACTTTAGGGATGAACTATGCAATGTATATGGGTGGCATTAGCAGAAATAAGAACAGAGGCCCAAGAGAGGAGGGAAAAATGTCAGCAGGAGAAAGGAAAAGGAGCAACGGCTGAAAAAAAGGAGGACGAGAGAACAATGGCCCATTGTGCCAATAACTCAGTAGCCTATTCCCAATTTATCAGAGAGGTGTGTACTTTTTTGATCCATGGGCTCACTGTATCAGGTCAAACCATATTAGAAACCACCTATGCTACCATGATTCTATTTGACATGAAATAAATAAATATTTTAAAACCAGAATTAAAGAGAGAAATAGAACCTTACTCAAGCCTAGGAATAAGATCCTTGAAAACAGTTTTTTTCTTTTTTAAGAACCCCATCCTCAAGTGCACACTTGAGAGAGCTATTTAACTATTTAACTCAGCCGTACAAGATCTGGAGCCCTGGTGGCGCAGTGGTTAAGAGTTAGGCTGCTAACAAAAACGTCAGCAGTTCAAATCCACCAGCTACTCCTCGGAAACCTTATGGGGCTGTTCTACTGTGTCCTATAGGGCTGCTGTGAGTCGGAATCCACTCAACGGCAATGAGGTTTTTTTTTTGGGGGGGGGGGCGGGGTGGAGTACAAGATCTATGCTAAACATGAGCAATTAAGAGTGCTTTTTTAGTAAACTAGTGGGAAAATGATAACACTTTAGGAGCCAAACCAACAGAAAGTACTAACGGAGCTGTCCATTCATCACAGCTTCCCTTCCATCTCTGCCAAGCCCAAGAGTGTGAAACTGTCAATATGCAGTTAAAAATCTATATTGGCCCTTCGTTCCCTGCCTACATCGTCTACCAAACCTCTTATCTACCTATGGCAGGTTGCCACTCCCTGAATGTCCACTTTCATTTCAGGAAATACTAGGAAAGCAAGCAGCCAAAGAGGCTTAAAGAGTTCCATAAACTCATCCTTACAGAAGTCACTCACTATAAAAGCCCATTCAAACTCATGGTTTCAAATACCACCCAGATTAAAGCCTCCCAAAATTATTACATTTCCACATCTTATCTCTCTTATGCCCTTTCTCCAAGTCCATTACTGCTAAAGGGACAACCCCCATCCCCAAAAAAAGAGAGAGAGTAGCTGCTGAGGCTGCTTAGGTACAACCAAACACCTTATGGGATTTTGGTTCCTTGGTTTGGAAGTTTAGGGTCATGGTTTCATGGGACATCCCAGTTAAATGACCTAATAACATGTTGAATGTTTCTATTCTATCTCACTGTTCGCTGCGTAGCATGCTGGGGTCTTAAAAGCTTGCAAGTTGTTGTCCAAGGCACAAGTGGTTTCTATTTGCCTAGAACAACACAGGAAGAAAGAGTCAGAAATAGGAAGAGGATATGGAATGTGTTGCTAACTGCCTCCATGAACAACTGCCACCTCTGCCATGAGATCAGAAGAACTGGATGGTGCCCAGTTACCATTACTGAACATTTTGATCAAAGATTCTATAGAAGAATCCTGCTCAAAAGGGGGAAAATGAGAAACAGAATCTCAAAATCACATGGACTCCAGACCTTCTGGAGCCATGTAGCATGGATGAACTCCCAAAACTACTGCCCTGAGATAATCTTTAAACCCTAAACCAAAAATATCCCCTGAAGTTTTCTTAAAACCAAACAACAGTTTAGCTTAACTAGTAAAGAATGTCTGCCTTGAGCATTATGCTCTTTTAAGATCTATCTATACGGGATCAAAGTGACAACAGCAACTCGAAAGATTAGATACGAAACTTAGGGGGTAGTGAGTTTATGATAATGAGGGAGGAACAACTCAGAAAAGGAGGGTCACACAACTCAAAGAATGTAATCAATGACACGGAATTGTACATGCAGAAGCTTGTGTAGATTCTCAACAACAACAACAACAACAAAAAAAACGAATTACATTTATAAAAAAACTCACCTGAAATCCCTCTCTCAACTGAATTCAACTACTTAAGTAGAAAGGCAACAAAAATCATGACCTCTTTTTTCCTTATTACAGTTTCACACTTTCCTGCCACCCACATAATCAGCTACTAAGTCTTACATGTTATGTAGTATAAATAAGGTTCTTCTGTTTTTACTTCCAAATTTTGATCAATGACATTACCACTTACCCAAGTTCCAACCTTGAGTCATCTTTATAAGAAATGAAGATGAGCCAAAGTTAACCAGCTGGAGAGAAGATAAAGAAATTAGCATTGATTAAGTTCCAATTATGTACCTGGCACTGTATGGCCTAGGAGGCGGATTTTACTATCCCTGCTTTATAAACAGGGAAGAAGTTTTAAGTTTCTCAAATATACCCAATCCGTTTCCAGTCTAACAGTTCAGATCTTCATCACTTCACATTCACAGTATTGCCAGCCTCCTCTACTCCAAATCTGTTCTGAATAAAATATTGCCAGACCTATCTCAGAAAAAATTCCATTTATCACATCAATTCCCTGTTGAGGACAGTGAACGCCTCATGCTTCTCTATTTGTCCACTGAATGATCCATAACTCAATAAATATTTGTTGCCTAAAACCTTCCATGATTCCCCACCAGTCTTGGCTGTTTAGCAGTGAGCAATGGAAGTCAAAAGTAATAAATAGACTTTAAGAGAGAGATGTTGAATATTCAGAACGCATGTGAAAAGCCAAATACATCTCTAAAGCCTTCAAAAGTGGAATCTCTCTAGGACTTTTCACAATTCTGACTCCACACAACCCTGCCCTCTTATCTTAGGGAGTTACTATTGCTGTTGTGGCCATCAAGTCGATTAGGACTAATAGAAACCCTACTGAACACGGTAGAACTGCCTCATAGGGTTTCCAAGGCTATAATCTTTACAGAAGCAGACTGCCACATCTTTCTCCTGAGGAGCGGCTAGTGGGTTTGAACTTCAAATAAGAATGCCTGGGTTCTAACCCCAACTCCTCCAATTCTGGCTACATAACCTCTCCCTATGCTTCAGTTTCCTCTATAAAAGTTCAAGTTGGCCTCTGCTCAAGTTCTTCCACACTTTTTGACTACAAGCCATTCTCCAAAGGTCAGGTGAAATTTCTTTTCCCTTGCAAACTCCTATTGGATGAGCTCAGTCTATCCCTCCACTTACTTGATTTACAAAAGCTCTACAGCAAAAAGAGTCTGAATCATTCATTTTAACTTCTACCTGTAATCATACATTATCTTGCCTCATTTAATTATTTCACATGTGTATCTCCCACTCCGGATGACAGACTCATACTACTCATTGCTCAAGCAGTCATCACTGGCACAATATTAATATCAACAATTAGCACTGTATACTGAATACATAATATGTACCAGGCACTGTGCTAAGTAATCTATTTTTATTTCCTTCAATTTTCTTTAATCCTTTTAGACATCTTTATTCCCATTTCATAGATAAGGAGAGACCTTACCCAAAGCTACAAAACTAGTGAGGATGGGGGTGAAGGCTGAGGATGGGTGATTCAAACTCAGCTATGTCTACTGCCAAAGCACATACTTAATTATTACTTCATACTGTTTATCACTTTGGTCCTTTCACATCTAGGCGTTAAAATTTTCTCTCCTATATTTAAGCTGTTAACAATAACCAAAAGTGGTATTTCTTTGGTCACTTCCAGAATAAACCATTCCTAATAAGTGAGCCATACTCAAGCCTTCACATAAACTCATTAATCCTCAGAGCAACTCTATCACTGCCAATTGACAAATGAGGAAACAGGCACAGAGAAGTTAAATAACTTGCCCAGAGGCACACAGCTACTAAGCAGTGAATTCGGGGGTGAAGTGGTAACTGTGATACATTGCTTCATTCATTAATCTATTCCCTAATTTTTATTATGCACTGTTCTAGGGGCTGGGGCTACAAGACTGAACAAATCAGGAGACTTCCCTGCTCTCATGGAGCTTCCAATCTTATTTCTTTCCTAATGTTTTCATTCGAGGCACAATCCTAAACCCTCTTAAATACCCTAAGATTCCATACAAAATTTTATCTATCTACCTATCTCCTGAGTTAAATTTCCAACTTTGACCATTTTGACATTTAGTAGTAGTGCGAGTCTGGGCAAATCCCTCCCCCTAACTCTCACTGTATGACCTGCAAAAAGATTACTCATGAGATAATGTATTAAGTTGTGCACTTAGCACTGTATACGTTAAATAAATGAGTTTGCCTCTCCCCCTCCCATATAGTGACTTCATAATTTGCGTCCATCACGGAGCACATGTTAAAAGACTTACCCGGAGTTACATAAAGGACTAAAAAGAGACCCACTTTTTACTTTCCAGGACAATTTTCCTTCCAGAATACCATCACTAAGTCTCCAAGTTTAGGCCCTTAACTATTCTGATTCAGATAAATCAGGTTACAACTTGGAAATGATAGCAACTCACTTTAGGGACTGGCAGTGCCTATAAAAATGCTCCCGATGACCTCCTTTAAAAGGCACTTTTGTCTCAGGGAGTAACATAGCCTCACGACCCGGCTCCACGCCCCCGGCCGGGAGATGTGGCACCGGGTAGGAAAATTTCGAGCCTTCACACGAGGTTGTGCCCTGCAGACCTTTCTCCATTCGAAGTGCTCTGCAACTCTCCTGCCACCTGCCAATCCGACGACCACTTACCTCCTCGGGGCTGCAACTCCACTCCCTCCCACCCCGGGCGTCTCCCTAGGGTCCTAGGGCCTGTGTCCCCCGCAGCCCAGGGATCTGCCGCTCGGGCTTGGGGAGCTCGCCCTGGCCTGGGGGGCTGGTACAGGCCAAGCCGAAGGCCTCGGCCCGGGGGCTCTGGCGGTCTGACCTCCCTTGGGTCTTCTCCTCCGCCCTTCTGGTCAGCAGAGCTTTAAGCAGCTGAGCCCTGGCCAGGCCTGAAAGGGGCGAAGCCCCTTACCTATCTTCACGACCGCATCCGCCAAGCACCGGTCCCACTTCCTGCCGAGCTCTGAATCCGACATGTTCCCCCAACCGCAGCTCCAGCTCTCCTTACGGCCGGCCCCCGCGCTCCGACTGCAGGGAAGTCTCGCGAGAGCCGGCTTCTGGTCTTAGGCCCGGAAAGCCGGGGCCGGAGTGCCAAATATCGCGAGATGGTCTAGCTGGTTCCGTCGCTTCCGGTTCTTTCAGTGGGTCATCAAGGTGACTGACCGACAAGGCCCGAGGTGACCCTGACCTTGGAAGCGCGCCTAAGTAAGGTTAGCGAGGCTGACAGGTTTCCTACACGACATCCAGAGCCCTGTCGGGTAGACTGTTCCTCCACACTATCCCCCGACGTTAGCCCTGAAAATCTCACAGGGCAAGAGAAGGCACAGCGCTTAATTTATTCATTCGTTTATTTACTCGCCTTCACTTTTCCCGCTCAGTCGCTTGCTTACTGTCTCATTCACTCGTTTATTACAGTGGAACTCCCGCCTGCACCACTAACGGTCACCTTTGCCAAATCAAATGGAAGCTTCTTTGACCTCTATACAGAATTCGACACGATTGTTCCCGCCTGATCCTTCTCTATTGGACTCCTATGACACCCCTCTTTCCGAATTCTCCTCCCTTTCTGCCTCTTCTCTTTTGGTGTTTATCCAGGAGTGCTTTTTCTCTAATTTCCTAAAGAGTGATGGTTCGCGGGGTTCCATAAGTCCTCTTTTCACTCTCTTCCTGAGTAATTGTAGCCACTGACAACTTACATCGTTAGATCTGAGTCTGCCTCAAGCTTCCTATTCATATATTCAGCCTCCTTGCTGATGACTTTGATTTTAGTCTTCCCCACTTTCATCCTCCATCCTACCAACAAACAAACTTGCTTATGTTATTCCTCTTCTTAGAAGCTGTCAGTGGCTCCCATTCATCTACTGGACATATCTAACTTCAATGAGCTAATTTTAGGAAACCTACACTGACTGAATGAAAAGCCCTTCTCCATCTTCTCATTGTCCTGCGGGCTTACCTTCCCTGTAGGTTGCTCTACATTGTATTGAAACATCTCTTTAGATGTTTGTGTCTGCCAATAGACTAGAAGCTCCTTGAGGGGCTGAGCTGCCCCTTCTTCATCTTCACACTCCCAACTGAGAACACAGTGCCTTATTGAACTGAATTTAATTCACTTACTAAGTTAATTTATTCATGTATTCTTGGATACTTTTAACAGCAGAATTGTGCTGTTCTGGGCCTTGCTATGACAGAGTCCCTTTCTTCAGGAAGCCTTCTTTCATGACCATCCTTTCTAGCTCTCATCTAACTACTTCTTAGGCTGTATTTTAATTGTTGTGTGTGTCTTTTGGAGTTGACTGTGAGCTTCTGGAGAATGGGGTCTGTGCCATTTCTGTATTCCCAGTGCCTAGCAGAGAGCCTGGTATATATTGGATTCTTAACAAATGCTTTTTGAATGGATGTAAGAATGAGTGAATATATAAAATAATTAATTGAATTAATTAATTACAAAGAAAAAAGTCCCTGTTATAAGGGAAGTTTATAGTGTAACATTTGTGTTAAAAGAAAAAGGAAAATCCACTAAATGCCTATACCCATTGCCGTTGAGTCAATTCCAACTCATAGCGACCCTACAGGACAGAGTAGAACTGCCCCCATAGGGTTTCCAAGGAGCACCTTGTAGATTCAAACTGCCGACCACTTTGATTAGCATCTGTAGCTCTTAACCTCAGGGTGTATCACCAATAGCTCCTCACGTAATTTCATGTATCTTTACAGCAGGTTACAGCGTTTAGTTCACTGCTGTATCCCTGACCTTGGAGCATTATCTGACGCATAGTCTATGCTTGATAAATATTTATTGGTTGAGTGAATTAAATGAACGAGTTCTCTGGAGTTTTTGTAGATCTTAGAGAACAAAGATAAAGATGTAGGAAAAATAATTTAAAAAACAGCAGTACAGTCGTTATAAACTTAGTTACATTCGAAATGATTAAAAATAGGAACAACCCAGGTTCTCACTGCTTGAGAAGGCAGTTACAAATATGGAAAGAGGGAAAACTTGAAAGAACTCTGTGCTGTTGAATTGGAATTGAAGGTAACAGTATGAGCTTGTAGTATTTAGTATAATGGAGGTAGATACAAAAACAGATACATGTGTGTTTCCTGATTCTGTTGACTGGGAGGGCCTAAAAACAGACATACCAATAGCAAGAAGTATACCTAGATCTTGGCTTCTAAATTCCATTTTCTACCAAAAGGACCCAGGGCTCCTAGGAGAAATCACTGATTCTAGGGCTGGGGCCTAGAATCAAGAGTCTGGAATATCTTGTGTCACAAAGTAAGGAATTTCTCAAAGAATGATGGGGACATGTCAAAATTATTTAATAACTATAAAGTACCTAAAATAGTACTTGATTCCTAATTGAAATTCTTTGTGTAAGTTATTACTATTTTTAGGACTTCTCATAATTGTATGAAACAAGTTGCATAAAGAAAGAAGCTTGCACTTCAAATGGATAAAGACAGATTCTTGTAATAAAACAGTTTCACAGTAAAAGAGTATCTTTTTACATTGGATGGGATAACTGTCACTTATGTAGAATAGATCTTTGCCTCCACTGGTTAGTCAACTAAACATAAGCTCATTGTTGCGTTTACTAAATTCTAAATTTAGCTTCATTAACAACACAGATTAGAATCTTTTATAGCATAGCACCTGTATAAATAAAGTTCTTTTATATTCCAGTAATTTTTTTTTCGTAGTTTGCCTCCAATTAAAAGCTACTTCCTTTCTTAAAGGGAGACTCACATTTTTTTGTTTTATATCTTTTTTCCCCAGTAGGAGTCTTATATCATTTTGTCCCTTCAATAATGTGTCCAGAGTCACACAGCTACTAAGCGGCTGCTTTGTTTGTTTCCAAAGCCCAGGTGCACTCCCCCTTTTTACGTGTGTGTGGGATTGCCATGAGTGGGAATCGACTTGATGGGTAACTAACAACAACAGCCTGTGAAATATAACAAGCTTACAGAAAATTGCTTAACACACAAATACAGCTTAACAAATTGTAAATGAACTTTACTAGTACCTCAGAACCTCCCCCCACCGGCGCCGTGTGTTCCTTGCCAGATCATTTTCCCTTTCTCCCTGTTAGTGTAACCACTTTATGATATTCATTTCCATGCATTTCTTTAAGTGTTACTACCTGATTATGCTTCCTTCATCTTGCCTACCTTTGGACTTTATAGAATCATACAGTCTGTATATTTTGTGGTTTCTTTTGTTCAATATTACTGTATGCTTTTAGAGTCATCCATGTTATTGTGTAACTATAGTTCACTCCATTTTGTTGCTATATAGTATCCCATTGCATTACATCCATCATTTGTTTCCTTATTCTATTGTCCATGAATATTTGGGTTGTTTTCAGTTTGGCTATTGTCAGCAAGGCTTGTCATTCTTATGCATGCATCCCGATGCACATAAGCATATATTTTTATAGCATATATAGCTAAGGAGGACAATAGGGTATGTGTATCTTCAGCTTTAGTAGATACTGCCAAACTTGATTTCAAAGTGATTGTACCAGTTTACACCCCCACCAGCAGTGCCAGTCCTGTTACTCCACCTCCTCACCAACACTTGCTTTCTCATCACACTTCAGAAAAGTTTGCCAGTCTGGTAGGTGTGTAGTGTTACCTCACTGAAGTAGCACTTGCTCTTTTTTGTCATTAAGTTATCCCATCATGTACTCTGAATATATAATGTAGCAGGAAAAAGAGCTCAAAATGGAATGAAAGAGGAAAAGAGATGACACTTGGCTAACTTAATGAGGAACTGTTTGAAGCGGGGAATGGCCTGGATTGGAAATCATGAGAGCTGAATTCCAGTCTCAACTCTGCCACTAACTGGTGGTGATGCACATGTGGCAGCTCCTGGCAGATGGGCTTCTTATCAGCTCTCTCTCATATTCTGCTTCTTGCTTCCTCCCCTTATACCTTTGGGCCTAAGAGTAGTAATGGCTCCCACTGTTACTAACTCCAGGGTACTACACCATTCCTGATTGCTTTGTATACAGTCCCTTTATTAAACTCTCCTCCACGTCCCAGTTTGAGTGTGCCACCTATTTCCTATCAGGCCCCTGACTGCTAAATCCATGCCAGGCTAGGTCCTTGCCCCACCCCTATTCCCTATCTAGCTACATCTAACCCTTTGTTGCCTCCATAGTTCATATCACAATTTGCAATTAGCTTATTTGTTCACATTCTTTTCCCCTTCTCTCCCCATTTCTCCTACTAGACTGTAAGCTCCATGAAGGCAGGGACCTCATCTGCCTTTTTATCATTATATTCTGAGTGCCTCGCACAGTGTCTGGTATATTGTAGACATTTAATAAATGTTTCTTGAATGAATGAATGAGGAACAGGAATGATGTCTTTTTTTCATTTTTACATCCTAGCACTAGTCATGCCAGGTACAGCTGTGTTCAATTGATGTCCTATGTGCCTACATAGCCCTACCTTCAAGTGTGCCCCAGTGTGTCCCAGAGTATCCCAGTGTGGCACACAAGCTTAAGAGTGAGAACCAGAGTAGGTTCAAGTGTGGCTTTGTGGTCGGTATGTGTTTGCATTGACCTTAGAGTTTGAGTGTGAGAAAGTGCTTGGAAATGGGCGTTGGAAGGTGCATTTTCTGCATTTACCTACATTTGAAAGTGCAGTCAAGTTGCGTGTGCATGTATTTGTGTGAAAGCATGCGTTTGAGACAAGTATCACTGAATTAATTTGTATTTAAGTATGCAAGCTTGAGAATGGATGCAAGTTTAAACATCATAGCTTTAATATTAGTATTTTAAAGTCTAACCAAAATCATACATTTGTCCACAGTAGAGCTCCACAGACTAACTTAATATCAAGTTAGTTTTGAATTTTTTACCTGGATTATATGAACTTGGCCATTATGGGGGAACTGGCTGTCACTTGCCTGTTGTGTTTGGTTAATGAAAAATTAGGAAATGCATAAACGATTTCTTAATCAGTGTAATTGGTATGACAAACAATTTCTAAACATAGGATCCAAGGTGTTCTTGGCAGAAAATTGGTTGGGCACTACCTAACTTGCAGACTGTTCTTAACTTGTCTCCTGTTTCATGGCCAGAAGTAGATTTCTCAGCCCTGAAGTGGCGCGTAGGTCTGTCTGCTTCGAAAGTCACACCTTTACTTGGGAGGTTGATGGAAGGGCTTCAGAGGGTCTGTCCACAAACCCCTGAAACTCTAGGCAAATCTTTGTGTGTTAGTGTGAATCTTTTTTTGTTTGAATTATAGCTTGCTTCGGTTGCTCAAAGGAACCCAGGATCCAAAGACAGTTAAGAACCATTGACCTGTACCTAAATACCTTGGGTAGTCTTGGGGAGGATGCCAGTCCCTCCAGCAGAGGGCAGTGGCACTCACATTCACAGACCTTCCTGACCTTACAACATGGGTTATTAAGACCTCCAGGAAGTTGAGCCAGGTAGGTCCGACCCAAGGTGGCCAGAAGAGAATGCTGACCCTCCTCTGCTCCTTCTGTTGGGTTGGTTTTGAAATTCCATTTTCAAGCCCCAGCTGCCATATCATGGAATGCTTAAGCTCTCCAGAAGTGGCTTTGGAGAAGACCACCTTCTCTCATCAACTTCCCGAAAAAGCCTGGAAGATTCTTATTAGGCACCTGTGTTAATGCTGACTTCTCTTACTTCCTTTATGGACAGTTTTAGGCTGCTGGAGCAAGCACTGATTGTAAGGCCTTGGTCAGAAGACATTTTTCAGTGAAAATTTGAGTGAACTTTGATTCTCAGTTGGACACTCTTACCTGTAGAATAAAAACCAACCTCCTTAACTTGGCATTCAAGGCCATTTGAGAATAGTTCCACTCTTCCATCAGCTGTCTTGTTCCTTTCCCACACATAAAGTCTGCTTCTTGACCAGACTATTCCTCTAGTTGCTTTGAGCTTTCCAACAAGCTCTTAAAGAGGTAATTTTTTCCTTCGTTATCTTTTCTCTTTCCTTATCATTATCTTTCCTATCCTTCAGCCTCTTCTTCCCTCATAGAACCTTTTCTGGCTGAGAAGGAGCAATGGAGCAGAGACATTAAGAGCTCTAAAAGACTAAAGAAGTAAGCCTTACAGATAATTGGTGGGAGAGTTGTAGGCACAGAGAAGAACAAGGGCAAAGGCCCTGGGGTAGGAGCTGCTTAGCCCATTAGACAGCACAGTGGCTGGAATAAAGTGCACAAATAGGAGATGAAGTGGAGGTAGATTGTAGGCTGTGGCAAGGACTTTGGTTTTATTCTGAGTAAGATGAAAAGACATTAGAGAGTTTTGAGGGGAGGAGTGACACCATCTGACTTACATTTTACAGTGACCACTCTGGCCATTTTGTTGAGAATAGAATGTTGGAGGTAAGGGCAGAAGCAGAGAATCAGGCTGCTGCAGTCATCCAAGTATGGTAGAAAAGGAGACAGTGAGAGGATTCTGGATATATTTCTAAGGTACAGCTAATGGAATTTACTGATGAATTAAATGTGGGGTTTGAGAAAAATTAAAAAAAAAAGGAGTGTTCCAAGGTCTTTGATGTGAGAAAATGAAAAGATGGAATTCACACTTAGAGAGATGGGAAAAACTGGGAGAAAGAAATTTAGATGGACAAGGGATTTGGGATCAGGGGGTTCGATTTTGGCTAAATTAAGTTTGGAGATGCCAATTAGACCCAGTTTAGATGCTGCTCCATATTCCCTCAACCCTCTCATCTCCACTCCTCCATCCTTCCTCTGTCCCCTTCACGGGGCCTTGGCAGCTTACTCAATGAAGAGCCCTGGTCTTAGCCCCAGCCCCAACCTCAGCCCCAGCCAATTGTTTTCTCTGCCAAGATTGCTGAGGTCTCAGTCTTTTGCAGGGTGAGGGCCAGCCTCCAGCTTGTCACTTCCATCAGGCCTGCTATAACAGGAGCCATAAGAGCTCCAGAGGCTGGGCCCAACTGACTGGACCACGGAGGCTATGATTCCTCCCACCACTTCTCAGCCCAGACTAAGTTCTAAACCAGGGCTGGGGGATCTGGCATCCCCAAAGGAGTCCAAAGGGCCTGAGGAAAATGAACCAGAAGCACAGAGGTAGACTTTTACCATTGAAAGACAAGAAATAAGAAGGAGTCAACAGATCAATTCCATTTCCTTCCACAGACCAAAAATAAACCTCCTTCCCAAGAGACAGTACTGAGGTGTCATGGTTGTTCCAGATGGCCTCCCTAGAGATGTTCCTGTGTGACCAGATGTGACTAGATTGATAATGCACCACCTTGTATTTGGTTTCCCTCATTCCCTGCCTCATTTCCTTTTCCCTCCCTCTCACTGTCCTGGGATTGCACTTCTCTAGTAGAGAGTGAGCTATAACCTTTGCCTCACGCTCTGATTTCAAAGGAACCCAGGCTAAGTCAACATTCAAGTGGAAGTGCGCAGTAAGCAGGAGAGAAGTTAGTGCTGGAGATAAAAATGCAGAGTTAAAAGCATCTGTGTGCTTGGGTGAGAACACCTAAGGAATGAGTGTGGACAGAGGAAAGAGACCAACCTTGTGGCATTCAACATTTAGAGACTGAGGAGACGAGAAGGAATATCTGTGGGGTGGGAAGAAAATCGGGAAGTGTGATTTCCTGGAAGCCAAATGAAGACAATGTTACAAGGAGAACGTGATCGACTGTGTCAAATAAATGATGATGGAGAATTGGCTAATGGATTTGGCATCATGGAGGTTATTTTGATGACTTTGACAAAAGCAGTTTCTGCGGAGTGGTTGGGGCCAAAGGCTGATGGGCAATGGGTTTAAGAGAAACTTGGAGGAGAGGAGAGGCATTGGTGGTTCACTGGTAGAATTCTTGTCTCCCATGTGGGAAATCTGGGTTTAATTCTCAGCCAATGAACCTCAAATGCAGCCACCAGTCATCTGTCAGTTGTTAGTGGTTGGTTGCATGTTGCTATGATGGCAGTGTGGTTTAAAATCAGGCAGCGTGCATCAGGGTTGTATCCTTTCACCATGCATATTCAATCTGCCTGCTGAGCGAATAATCTGAGAAGCTGGACTATATGAAAAAGAATATGGCATCAGGATTGGAGGAAGACTCTTTAACAACCTTGCTTGCTGAAAGTGTAGAGGACTTGAAGCACTTACTGATGAAGATCAAAGACTAAAGCCTTCAGTGTGGATTACACTTCAACATAAAACAAAAATCCTCACAACTAGATCAATAAGCAACATCATGATAAACAGAGAAAATATTGAAGTTATCAATGATTTCATTTTACTTGGATCTACAATCAACCTCCATGGAAGCAGCAGTCAAGAAATCAAATGATGTATTGGCATTGGGCAAATCTGCTGCCAAAGACCTCTTTAAAGTGTTAAAAAGCAAAGATGTCACCTTGAGGACTAAGGTGCTCCTGACCCAAGACATGGCATTTTCAGTTGCCTCATACGCATGTGAAAGCTGGACAATGAATAAGCAAGCCCGAAGAAGAATCTATACCTCTGAATTATTGAATATTCAAAGAATATTGACTATTCCATAGGCTGCCAGAAGAATGGATAGGTCTTTCTTGGAAGAAGTACAGCTAGAGTGCTCCTTGGAAGCGAGGATGGCAAGACTTCGTTGCATGTATTTTGGACATGTTATCAGGAGGGACCAGCCCCTGGAGAAGGATGTGAAGCTTGGTGAAGTAGAGGTCAGCAAAAAAGAGGAAGACCCTCAACAAGATGGATTGACAGTGGCTGCAGCGATGAGCTCAAACATAGCAACGACTGTGATGGTGACGCAGGACTGGGCAGTGTTTTGTACTGTTGTACATAGGGTCTCTATGAGTTGGAACCAACTCAACGGCACCTAACAACAATGCTGAATGGGTTTCAGCAGAGATTACAGACTAAGACGGACTAGGAAGTAAGGTCTGGTGATCCACTTCCAAACATCTGTTCTGTTGTGCATGGACCCCACCCCCCACAACAAGCTAACAGCAACAGGAGGAGAGGAATTAGAAAAAGCAAGTATACACAATACTTTAAGGAGTTTTCCTCTAAACAGGGACAAAGAAAAGGAGTAATAGCTTGAGAAGCAATAGTGGGTTTTTTAGGATGGGAGAAATTACTCATGTTTATATGTGGATGGGAATGATTCAGTAGAGAGGGTAAAACTGATGATCCAAGGGAGAGAAGCGATGACTGCAGCTTGGAAACAGAAATGGGAAGATTTTAGATTTCAGGGGCCTAGAAGCAGGAGGTTTATTTCTGTGGAAAGAGGGAAAATGCTAGACATCTGGAATTTCCTTTCCATGGATGCCTAGGTCTCTAGGGCCCAACTTTTAAAGTTGAGCATTTACTTTTTGATGTAGTTAGAATCCCTGAGCCCACAATATGTTCCCAAGAGTATTTAATTAAATGGGAATCTGGTGTACATCTGTGACTAATTAATGCTGATCAAAAACAAATACTAAATATCAGTGCTGTTACCTGGTTCCTTATTAATAATTGCATAGGGCTGAATGTAATTATCGAGTCCTGACCTTCCTAGGAAACAAGTTCACGTTATAATAATGAAAAGCTAAAGTTGAGCTAATGAAAGAGCAGATTTTGTGAATTAAAAAAGTTTTTTTGAAGCAATGAAATACTAAACATTAGGACAAAGGTGCTGCTTAGACTTCTCTTCCTCAGCCTATAGATTTGGAAGAGCCCTCTCTACAATAGAAAGCATGGCATCTCCACTTAGTAATGTAGTAAACATTTCTAACAGTTTTCCTTACAGTTAAACATACATTGATATGCTGACAATTGTTACATGATATATATAATGATCTGATTCATTGTAAAAATTTGTGTGGCGGCAGCATCAGGCCTCCTTGTCTAACTTCACAAGGGAGGAGAATCACTGTCAGCATCAGCAGCCCAAAGCTGATTCTTATGAGGTAGAGGTTAGACATATCTCCACCTTCCAATCTTTTTGCCTGTGCTGACACCAGTTGTCCCTCCCAGGCACTCTCTACTTCTCTGTTGGGTTGGATAATTTGTTGCAATGGCCACACAGAACACACAGACATATTCATAGTTATGAGGCTTATTAGGGAACTAACAAGTAACAATTAAGGATCAGGGATGACTCAGGATACAGTTATTTGATCAGGACAGCCTCTTCTCAGCTGTGCCCATAGGCAGGCCTCTCTCTGGCCCTTGGCCCCTCTGCCTGGCCTCTGCCTTGCTTGGATAAATGTTACAAAGCTCTTTAGCTCCGCCAGTAAGTGCCTGGAGGCACTGCACTCTGCCAGTAAGCCTTGGCCCAGAGGCACTCAGCTCTTCGCTCTGTGGGTCAGCACACCCACTGTAACCACCTTGCTCTGTGGGCCGGGAAACCCACTGTGCCATCTCGAACTGGTCTCCTGGTTCTGCTGCCGCTGTTTCTCTGCCACTGCTTCTCATCATCTTGCACCATTTCTGGTTACAGCTCTCTGTCTCTGTATCCTGGGTCTAGGAGGTTCTCAGCACAGGGACCCTGGGTCCAAAGGACGCACTCTGTTCCTGTCTCTTCTTCTTGGTGGTAGTGAGATTCCTCCCTTTCCACCTCTGAGATGGCTCATTTTAGGCCTAGCAAGATGGCAAAACTGATCAATCTCCTCGTTAGGATTCGATATACCTTATTTGCATGGTCCCATCTCCACAAGGGTGCCAGTCACTTTATTTGCATTATTAGTAAGCTATCCAATCCACTTGGTGGACTGCAAGCACTTTATTTACAGAGTCCCACCCAATCATTGTGTGGGAGACACAAAGTCTATGGCTAGAAGGGCCATAGTAAGTAATTCACTGCACAGCATTCATCAAGTATTTAATGAGAACTTGTTTTGGCCAGGTCTCTGGGGGTAAAGAAATGCATAAGATAAACTCTCTGTCTTCAGAAAAGCTAGTGATCTGGTCTGGTGCTTCTGAAATCGTTCCCTGATGTCCATCATTATCAGAACACCTGGGGTCCTTTGCCCTTCCTTTGTCCACTTTCTGTCTTCATTTAGTGTGGTTAAGGGTTGCTGTTGTGTCCTGGTTTCATAAAAATTGATGTTTTCATTTCTTGTACTGCTGGTTTTAGAGTGATTTTTAAAGATGGAGCAGAAATGTCTTTACTCTGCCATCTTGAATCTGGAAGGCTACTATGAGGGAGGAGGCCCTGGTGAGGTATGGGGCACATCCAGAGGATCCCATACATGGGCTGCTTCTTACCCTTGGGAGCAGTGGGGGTCTCAAAGGATAAAGACCAAAAGCAATGGCCTGAATCAGTGTGGTTGTTAAGAGCCAGAAGAGTGAATCATGCCCAGCAGGCCACCCAGCAAAGAGGTAGATAGAGGGTAGGAACCATAGTATGAAGCCAAAACAGAGAGTTAAGAACCAAAAACTGTAAGTACAAGGCATTGTTGTTATTAGGTGCTGTGGAATTGACTTTGACTCATAACAACCCCATGTGACAGAGTAGGACTGCCCCAGAGGGTTTTCTAGGCTATAAATCTTTACGGAAGCAGATTGCCAGGTCTTTCTGCCATGGACCCACTGGGTGGGTTCAAACTGCCAACCTTTTGGTTAGCTAAGTGCTTAACCGTTGTGCCACATAGCAGGGTAGAAAAACAAGGAGATCTGGAAGGATTCCAGAGACACACTGGGGATACTTGTGACTTTAAATCTCGTCCCTGCATAGGCTTGAATATGCTGCCCAGGTCCTTTAAAGGGATCATGGTGGATGGACAGTTTGAAGTTATTTCCTTCATTGTCCATCTCAAAAGTTAACAGTAAGCACCCTTCATGAGATTCTGAGTGCTGAGACTTTGTAAACTATAAAATGCTCAGGTGGTATCAGTTATAAAAAATGATTATTTGATGCTCTTAGGATGGCACTTGACACTTCAAACTCTTAATCTGTAAAGAGGAGACAATTGCAGTTCTCTCAGCCTACTTCACAGATGCATAGTGGTGTTGTATGGATGGATGAGACTTTCCCCTTTGGCTGTACAGGACGCTCATAATAGAGACTGTTCATCCTGAGAGCTCAGACACATCTGTCTTTAGCTTGAAGCTGAATACAGGAAAAGGGTACAAGGAGGCAGAAAAAAAGGGAACTCACTTTTCTGTTTTTCAGCACTTGCTGGGTACAAGGTACTTTCCATGTGTTATTTCTTTCATCCTTCCAACAACCATCTGGGCTGAGCCTTCTTCCCTATTGTTATAGATAAGGAAACCAAGCACTAGTGAGTGGAGGGCATGAAATTTGAAGGCAGGTCTGTGTGACTCCAAACCTAAGCTCTTTCCAGTACACCACAGTGACTGAGGCTCTGGCCATTGCATGCCTCGTTCCTCCCCATTCCATCTTAGTGAGGGGAGCATCCCAAGACAGAAGGAGGTGACCTACTAGGGGAGAGTCACTCCATTCCTAAAGGAAGGAGATGAGCTAAATAAAAGATGAACTTCTCTCTGAAATTTTATATGACTCTGATGTTTTGAACCATGAATAAAAATATTCGACTTTTAATATGGCTAAATATGAGATGGAGTCCCTGGGTGGTGCAAACAGTTAACACTGCTAACTGAAAGGTTAGTGGTTTGAATCTACCCAGAGGCACCTCAGAAGAAAGACCAGGTGATCTACTTCTGAAAAATCAGCCATTGAAAACCCTTTGGAGCCCATTTCTACTCTGATACACATGGAGTTGTCATGATTTGGATCAAATTAGATGGCAACTGATCTGGTAAACATGAAATCCATTCATCCATTGAATAAATATATGTTGAGTACCTAGTTATAGAAGATCCTGGGCTAGAACTTTGGAGGATTTGAAATGTATAAAGTATAGGTGAATCGTTTAAAATTACTTATATGATTAGTTAGTAAGGTTAAGATTAATTTGAATTTAGACAGATTAAAAAATTGTTCAATTTTCAGTTTGAAATTTGTCACTGACATTCACAAGGGAGACCAGGACTGGGTTTGCCAGTAGGGATATCAGCTACCTGGAGGGATTGGAATCTTGAGAATGAATGAATTTCTCAAAGAAGCTGAAATTATCAGGGATTAAAAGAAAGATGAGGACAAAGCCTTAAATTACATGAAGTGTTAAATGTTGCAGAAGAAAGTTAAACCAGCAAAGCCCTAGGAAAAAAAGAGGAGGAAGAGACAAAGGAAGAAAAGGCAAACAAGGATAATAAGTTCAGAAAGGGCATTTACATGACAGTTTCAAGAAGAGGGAGGTAGTCCAAAGTGCCCAGTCCTACATACAGGGCAAGATAAATGAGAATTTTTAAAAAGCCATGGAGTACGGCTATTAAGAGGTCAACAATTCTTTGCAAATGTGGTATCTTAAGACAGTGGTGAAAGCAGAAACCAGACAGCAGAGAGTTCAAGAAACAATAGGGAAAATTGGTTCACCATACAGAGGAAAAGGAAAGAAAACTGGACGCCTACATAATACCACATTCAAAGTGGCCTCCAGGAGGATTAAAGACCTAAAAGCGAAAGGTATAAATGTATTCACTGGAAGAACATAATGTAGGAGAATATCTTTGTGACCTGGGGAGTGGGGATGGATCCCTTAAACAAAACTTTCAAAACAAATCCTTAAGGAGGAAAATTTATTAATTTGGTTATATCAAAATTAAGAAATTTTGCTCAACAAATTATACTGAGGAGAAAGTTGACAGATGACAGATTGAAAGAAGATATTTGCAATGTCTAAAACTGACAATAGGCTAATATTTAAAATGTATAAGGAATTTCTGCACAAACATATGAAAATGACAGACTCTCCGTAGTGGACATGGTGGTGTTCTCCCAGATCTCCCCTTCAGAACTGAGGCACTCACTCCCCCAGCTCAGCCAAAGGTGTTGTCTTGTCCAAGATCATTCCCTCCATGGAGGCATCCTACAGCCCAGAGTGGTCCAGGAGGGAGTATAAATGCCCAGCCTCTGTACCTCTGAAAAGCTGTCTCAATTCCAGAGCTTCCTATGGTTCCAACTGAAGCCTTCAGTGCAACTTCATCACAGTTCAACTTCTTCCTCTGCCCAATTCAGCTTCCCTCACTTGCTCACAGGAGCACACTTCAATAAACTTCCTGCATACAAATTTCAAATGCTCAGAATCTGTTTCACAGGGAACCAACTTATATCAGTGGTTTTAGGATGCAAACTCAAGTGGGATATGGAGCTGGATCACCTGCCAGCTGGCTGGAAATGAAGACCCCGTCACGGGTGGTTTGTGTAACACCAATAGCCTCTGGCAGACAAGTGTGGTGCAATTGTTAAGATTTCACTGGTGGTGCATTGGAATAAGGTATGAGAAGAAGGGAAAGAATTGATGGGTGCCATATCTTAGGTGTTTGAGAATTTTAAGGACTTTGGAATTGGATCGTTATCGCTGGGGGCTATCAGAGCACTGGAGAAAGACAATGAAAGGCTGAGAGTGATTAATCACCAATAGAAGGAGAATTCACCAGTGGTCCCTACGAAAACCAAACATCTTGGAAGATGACAGTAGACATTCCTCCAAGTAGTAGCACCAGTTGTAGCTGCTGTGCCAGATGTGGTATCTTTGCTATAGCAGAGTAACATGGCCTCAGATACATGGTATAAGGTCACTGATTTCACAAATGCATTCTTTTCCATTCCTATCAGAAAGGAGGACTAGAAACAATTCACATATACATAGGGCAAACAAAAGTATATATTTACAAGGAGGAGTTTCTCAGGTTGGAAAAAAAAATGTTTTAGGTATAGGCCAAGCATGTGCAAAGGTGTGGAACTGTGAATGGGCATTAAATATCAAGAGAAGAAATAAGTTCCAGTGGTGGAGGATGGGGCTGAAGAGCTGGCTGGGCCCAGCTTAGGATCTGTTTAAGGAAAGACAGTATAGACCTGTGTCCAGTATATTGATATGAAGTTACTATTTTCAAATATTAACTTGATTCTCTCTAGATCAGCAAAGGGGATTTCTTCTGAGGCAAAATATCCAGTGTTTAGAAGGTCAGCTCCTTGGAGGCACAGATTTTTGACTCTTGTTCACTGATGTATTCAGGTGCCTAGAACAGTGCCTGGCATGAGGTCAGGGCTCAGTAAATGTTTGGGTAGTGAATGTCTGAATATAACCTTAATAATTTGATTATATTAGGCATCCCAAGAATAAGGTAAGGGAATAGGTTTGGAAGAGCTTAATAAAGAGAAGAGTAGGGACTAGGGAAATTGATGAGGTGGAAAAGAGATAATAACAACAACAATAAATGCTGAATTCTAATATTTATTGAACATTTATCTGTTAGGGATTGCTTGCATTAGTCAGTAAATATATGAATATCATGTGTCCATTATCTCATTTAATCCTTACAACCACCTTATGAGGCAGGTGTTACGGTCTCCACTTACAGATGAGGAAAGTGAAGCTTCTAGAGGTAAGCGTGTTGCCCAGGGTCACACAGCTACTAAGAAGTTATGTTGACATTGAAACCCACTCTGTTTCTCTTTAGAGCCAGAGTGCTCAATAAAAATAAACACTTACAAATCACCTTCTATATTCCATGCACTATTCAAAGTATCATACAGAACACACCTAAGATAGAGGTATTATTATCACCATCGTCCCTATGTTGTAAACAAGGAAACAAAGACACAGAGAGTTTAAGTAATTTGCCTAAGGTCACATGTAAATAATCAGCAAAAGCTGGATTTGAACCCAGGCAGTCTAACTGTAGCCTCTAGGCTCTGTGCTAATACTACTCTGCCTTGGAGCCCTGGTGGTGCAGTGGTTAAGAGATTGCCTGCTAACCAAAACGTTGACAGTTTAAATCCACCAGCTGCTTCTTGTAAACCCTATGGGGCACTTCTACTCTGTCCTGTAGGTCACGATGAGTTAGAATTGACTCGACAGCAAGGGGTTTGGTTTTTTGGTTTTGGCTATGACCATGCGCTGATTCAGAGGTTCAAAGCTGATTATCAGCATTTGGGCTGTAGTGTATGATCCAGTTTGGCTTGGTGGAATAATACGCTTTAGAAATAAATAGAATGCCTGATTTTCCACTGACTGGCTGGGTTACTTTAACCTCTCTCAGCCACAATGTCCTCAACTGTAAAATGTGAATAATAATAATATCCACTTTGCAGTTGTACGGATTACATGAGCTAATGTATGTCAAGTTCCTGACATGGATCTAGAATTTTTAGTGATTTCTTCTTCTTTTTGTTGTTTTGTTTTGTTTGCTCCCATATTGTTGCTATAAGTCAGAACGACTCGACAGCAACAGGTTTGGTTTGGAGCCCTGGTGGCGAAGTGGTTAAGGCTGCTAACCCAAAGGTCGGCAGTTTGAATCCACCAGCCGCTCCTAGGAAACCCTATGGGGCAGTTCTACTCTGTCCTGTAAAGTCACTGTGAGTCGGAATTGACTTGATGGCACACAACAACATATTGGCAAGGATATTTAGCTTAGATCAGGGGTCTTAACTTTTTGGTGCTATGGACCTGATTTTAAACCATGCAGTATCCTCCTTGTTCTGTTTGAACAACTGCCTCTTAGTCTACGTACATGTTCTGCATGAGCACAATTAAGTGTTCTAGAATTCTCATTCTTTGCAATGTTATCCATAATTTGTTATGATCCATACAGTCAAATGCCTTTGCATAGTCAATAAAACACAAACATCTTTCTGGTACTCTCTGCCTTCAGCCAAGATCCATCTGACATCAGCAATGATATCCCTCGTTCCACATCCTCTTCTGAATCTGGCTTGAATTTCTGGCAGTTCCGTGTTAATGAACTGCTGCAACTGTTTTTGAATGATCTTCAGCATAGTTTTACTTGCATGTGAAATTAATGATACTGTTTGACAATTTCTGCATTCTGTTGGATCACCTTTCTTTGGAATAAACATGTATATGTATCTCTTCCAGTCAGTTGGCCAGGTAGCTCTCTTCCAAATTACTTGGCATAGACGAGTAATCACTTCCAGCATTGCATCCATTTGTTGAAACATCTCAGCTGATATTCCATCAATTCCTGGAGACTTGTTTTTTGCCAATGCCTTCAGTGCAGCTTGGACTTCTTCCTTCAGTACCATCAGTTCTTGATCATATGCTACCTCCTGAAATGGTTGAACGTCTACCAATTCTTATTGGTACAGTGACTCTGTATTCCTTCCGTCTTCTTTTGACGCTTCCTGTGTCGTCCAATTCTTTGTCCATAGAAACTTTCAATATTGCAACTCGAGGGTTGGATTTTTTTTTCAGTTCTTTCAGCTTGAGAAATGCCAAACATGTTCTTCCCTTTTGGTTTTCTAACATTTCTAATGTGGAATATATGAAGTATGAATCAAGGAAAATTGAGAGTTGTCAAAAATGAAATGGAACGCTTGAAGATCAATATCCTAGGCATTAGTGAGCTGAAATGGAGTGGTATTGGCCATTTTGAGTTGGACAAATGACTTTCAATACATACAATAATATGCATAGGATTATAAAGGAGCCAAATACACTAAAACCTGCAAAAGCTGGAACCTGTGTAAGGCGGAGGAACCTGTCAGAGAAGGAAAACACAAACATTTTCCATTAAAAGGAGCGACAGAAAAGTGATAAGACCATGCCCTGTCAAAGGCGGAAAACTTACAAGACCCGGAAAAACAAGGCAGTTCCGTAGAGTACTGGCCCTTACAGGTTTCACTGTATAGTAAAATATTGTTACCAAGATGTTTTATAATTCAAATTTATAATATAGTTATACATGTGCTTGTTAATGCATTAAATAATAAGATCTAGTGGCAGGCCTGATATTTACCATAAGTTCAAAGAAGTGATGAGGGTAAAAGATGTTTGGGAATAATCTGCAGCACCTATTATGTGAAATGAAAATACCTGTGTGTCTATTAGTGGCAGTCACTGGTCCTACTAAGTCTACCGGAGTCAGTTGACTACATTCATAATGAAAGGAAATGCTAAATTCCAGTAAGAAGTTAGTGAAAAAAAAAGTAATTTTTTCCCATCCAAATTCATGGACCCCTGGGTTAAGAGCAGCTGGTGTAGAGGAAGGCGGTGTCGAGGAAACTCCAGAAAGAGCCAGTTTGTTTGGAGGCACCTCATAAATGGGCCTCTTAAGGCATGTACTTGGACATTACTTATTTGGCCCTGTGTGTCCAAAACCAAAGTCCTGATCTTCCCTCCACCCCTAGAACTGCCCCACCCAAAGCCTTCGTCAGTTCAGCAGATGGGAGCTCCCTCCTTCAGTGGCCCAGCCCTGGATGCCTCTTCCTCTCACATCCCATGTCTAAAACATCAGGAAATCTTTTCTTTTTTTTCTTACGAGAAACGTTTGTCTCTTTCCTTCCACTGTTACATTATATGCTATATTTTTTAAAATTTTTCCCCATACAAAAATTTATACATACATTGTTATGTGACTCTAATTGCTCTCCCCGTACTGTGACAGCATACTCCTCCTTTCCACCTCTGATTCCCCATGTCCATTCAGCCATCTCCTAACCCTCTCTGCCTTCCCATCTCACCTCTGGACAGAAGCTGCTCGTTTAGTCTCTTGTATCTACTTGAGCTAAGAGGCACACTCCTCACGAATATCACTTTATGTCCCACAGTCCAGTCCAGTCCCTGTCTGAAGAGTTGGCCTCAGAAATTGTTTTAATTCTGGGCTGAAAGAGAATCCAGGGGCTATGCTTTCCGGGGTTCCTCCAGTCTCAGTCAGACCATTAAGTCTGGTCTTCTTACGAGAATTTGAGTTCTGCACCCCACCTTTGTCCTGCTCCATCAGGGACTCTCTGTTGTGTTCGCTGTCAGGGCGGTCATTGGTGGTAGCCGGGC
>NW_004443984.1:10345160-10346458 GCF_000243295.1 Trichechus manatus latirostris
TAGGTTGTTGTTTGACTCTTTTGATGAAGTCTTTTGATGAGCATAAGTGTTTGATTTTTAGGAGCTCCCATTTATCTGGTCTCTCTTCTGGTGCTTGTGCATTGTTACTTATGGTTTGTAATCTGTTTATGCCATGTATTAGGGTTCCTAGTGTTGTCCCTATTTTTTCTTCCACGATCCTTATCATTTTCAATTTTATATTTAAGTCTTTGATCCATTTTGAGTTAGTTTTTTGTGCATGATGTGACGTATGGGTCTTGTTTCAGTTTTTTGCAGATGGATATCGTTATGCCAGCACCATTTGTTAAAGAAATTGTCTTTTCCCCAATGAACGGACTTTGGATCTTTGTCAAATATCAGCTGCTCATAGGTGGATGAATTTATGTCTGGATTCTCAGTTCTGTTCCATTGGTCTATGTATCTGTTGTTGTACCAGTACCAGGCTGTTTTGTCTACTGTGGTGGTATAATAGGTTCTAAAATCAGGTAGTGTGAGGCCTTCCACTTTGTTCCTCTTGTTGAGCAATGCTTTAATTATTCGGGACCTCTTCCCTTTCCATATGAAGTTGGTGATTTGTTTCTCCATCTCATTAAAAAATGCCTGTGGAATTTGGATTGGGATTGCATTTTATCTGTAGATCACTTTCCGTAGAATTGACATTTTCACAATGTTGAGTCTACCTATCCATGAGCAAAGTAGGTTTTTCTACTTATGCAGGTCTCTTTTGGTTTGTTGCAATAGTGTCTTGTAGTTTTCATTGTAGAGGTATTTTACATCTCTGGTTAGATTTATTCCTAAGTATTTTATCTTCTTGGGGGCTATTGTAAATGGTATTGATTTGGCGATTTCCTCTTCAAGGTTCTCTTTGTTGGTGTAAAGGAATCCAACTGATTTTTGTATGTTTATCTTGTATTCTGAAACTTTGCTGAAATCTTCTATTAGTTCCAGTAGTTTTCTTGTGGATTCTTTGGGGATTTCTGTGTATAAGATCATATCATCTGCAAATAAAGATACTTTGACTTCTTTCCTACCAATTTAGATGCCCTTTTTTCTTTTATTAGCCTAATTGCTCTGGCTAGGACTTCCAGCACAATGTTGAATAAGAGTGGTGATAAAGAGCATCCTTGTCTGGTTCCCGTTATCTGTGGGAATGCTTTCAGACTCCCTCCATTTAGGATGATGTTGGCTTTTGGCTTTGTATAAATGCCCTTAATTATATTGATAAATTTCCTTTCTATTCCTATTTTGTTGAGAGTTTTTATCCTGAATGGGTGTTGGACTTTGTCAAATGCCTTTTC
>NW_004443984.1:10349799-10391497 GCF_000243295.1 Trichechus manatus latirostris
GTATGTGAGCTCAGGAGTCTGCCCATTCCTCCTGTATGGATTCAGCTCAGGTGCCCAGGTAGATAGCCACCAAGTGTTTGGTATAGGCTCTCACTTACTGTCCTAGACAGGCATGGGTGATTTGTGTAGGGACAGGCATCTGGCTGTAACAGTGGGACACACTCTGAGCAATGCAGGGGGCTGACAGAAGTGGGACACACTCTGAGCAAGACAGGAAGGCATGTCCCTGTTCCCTAGAGCATGTAGGTGGGTGGGTTTTGCAGCCGGACTGTGAGCATCTAATGATGTTGGCTGTAAGGACTGGGGGGCACCTCTTATTCCTGGGCCCCTATCACAGATGGCTAGGTGGCGTGGGTGGAGCCACCTATTCTCAGACCCCTGATATGGGTGGAGCTTAATGGGCAGAGCAGTGTCAAATGTCAAGAACCTGCCACTTCACAGCTGAAACAGTTGAAGTTAGAGTTCCAGTATATACCCTCTTGTACTTCAGTAATGAGGGCCTACGCTGTTGAGATGGGTCCATGCAAGACTATGCAGGGGAAGGGCACTGAAAGTCCCTGGATCCCTTATGCCTGTGCCTAGGCAAAGGAGCCGTGTCTACCCTGGGTTCCTGGCTTAGGGGAGGTGGCAGTTTATTTTTTCCCCTGTTTGTTAATTTGTTCACTCACCAAGGCAAGCAGAATGGCTCCGGGCATGTGACGGATCCTACTTCCGGCCCAGGGGACTCAGCAATTGCTGAAGCCAGTCCAGGACCCAGTGCAGAGCAGGGAGCAAGGAGGTAAATGGGAGAGAGGTTTTTCCTTAAGGGGGGGTGTTTTTGATCCACGTGGTAGGCTGTACGCAATTACTTATCTTTTGCCGGATCCAGGGCTCCTTCTCACTGGTTCTGCATGCCATGTAGACTCTCTGGCGTGGATCTCTCCAGGTGTGGAAAACGCGCCTCCTGAGCATGGATGCTTGCCTGCCTCGCCGCTCACTCCCGAGCTGATCAGGCCTGAGGGGCTCAGGCTCTCGCTGGGTCAGGTCTGGCAACTCCTCACTGCTTCCAAACCATCTCTCCCTCCCCCTGCCACTCAGTCTGGTTCCTCAACTCTGCCTTTGATGTTCAGGGCTTCCAGATTGCCATATATAATCGAATCACTTGTTTTTTTGGGTCTTTGTTGTAAGAGGGTCCACCGGAAGTGGCTGACTACTCCACCATTTCGGCCCTGCCCCTCAGGAAATCTTACTGACTCTGCTTCCAGAATAGTTCCAGACTCTGACCCCTTCTCACCCCTCTGCTGCTCCCACCCTGGTCTGAACTCCCACCGCCTCTTTCCTGGTTACTGCAACAACCTCCTCCTGCTCTCCCTGCTCCCCTCTCCCCCCACCCTCCACTCTGTTCTTAGCAGAGCAGCCAGAGTGGCCCTTTCCTGTGCTAGTCCTCCTTGCTCACTCTGCTCCAGCCCCTCTGGCCCCCAGATGTGCTGGGCAAGCTACCACCTTAGCGCCTTTGCAGTGACTGTTCCCTCTGATAGTAACACTCTTCCCTCAAAATCAGCATTTCTACCTCCCATGTCTCCTACTAGTCTCCATTTAAATTTCACTTCCTCCATGAGGCCTACCCAGACTACCCTATTTGAATATGTGACCACTATCTCCAGCCCTCCCAATCCCCTTACCCTGCTCTAATGTTTCTTCTGTCTGTAGCATGTAGGACCTTCTAGCATATTTCATAATTTACTAATTTATCATGTTTATTATCTTTCTCCTTCATGTATCCACCTCTAACTAGAATACACACTCCATAAACACAAAGGATCTTTTGTTTTGCTCACTCCTCTATTTCTAGCACCTGGAACAGTATATGGTACATAAGAGGTCAATAAATTAAGTAAACGAATAGAGCATGATTGGTTGGGTTGCATGTTGTAGTGAAACAACTCAGACCTGAGAACCGGAATTGGGCTCTGTTTGGGGCTCTGTTGCTGACAAGCTTTTTTACCTTGGGCAAGTCACTGCATCTCTCTGAGCCTCGATTTCCTCGTCTGTAACATGGAAGTCACAAAACCTATCTCACAAAGTTATGAGAATTAAATGAGCTGGTTGGTAAAGGGCCTGGCACTTGGCAGGTGTTTAATAAATGCTAGTTCCTGGTCCCCTTCTGATCTGGAATAAGCAACTTCCTCATGTTGGCATGGGGTCCGGAGAACTCCTTTAAAAGGACAGGGCTCATGTCCCTCTCCCTCATCCTGTTCACAAAAAGGCTCAGAATAGAACCAAATCTCCAGGCTTCACTTGGACCTGTAGCCAGCAGACCACATGACCACTTTTTTCCTGTCCGCTACTTTCTTTTGAGGTAGAAAGTCGTCCATTGGAATAATTTACCCAGGGGCAGGGAGAGGAAAAAACAGCAAAAATTGTTTTAAAAGGGACTTATACAAGCATATGTAGGGAAACCCCATTGAGGGGCATAAATGCTGATTCAAAGGAGGAGGAAATATGAAATTTGACAGTCTTCCAGGCCTTCCCTGGTCCTGAATTTCCTCTCTTCCATCACACATTTTTCTTGCCCACAAAATGAGCATAAAAAAAAAAAAAAGATGACAGGTTAAAAAATAGACCGTGTAGAATGGAGGGGGTGTGTGAGGTTGTTGTTCAGCAAGAGCATAAATGCTATTCCCTATTGCCAGCAGCCAGCTCCCTACGTAATGATGGGGAAAGGCAGGCTCAAGCAGAAGCTGATGTCTCCCCAGAGAAGGAGAATGAATTCTGGATTACTAATGGAGACTGTTTTCCAGGGCTGCTTTGATCTCCTGCCCAAGCCAGGGCCGGAGACCAGCAAGCTGGGGCTCCAAGGAAAACTGGACTTCACAGCAGTTTCAAGCAGCTGTCTTCCTGCAAGGGCGTGTGCCTGCAAAGCCGGGCCGGCCCTACTGTCCAGCCCAGCTTGTGCCCGGCTCCTGTGTCCTTGTCCTTCAGCCCCAACGAGTCCTGCCTTCCCTTTCCCTCCCCACCCAAAACAGAGCTGGGTTGATGGCTGAAAATGAGTAACTGTGACGTGAGACTGCACACTGGTCTTTGTTGAGGGTTTGTTTTTGCCAAGAGGCTCGGTGGAGAAGATTGCATTTCTCAGTTATTTTTAAACCTGGATTTCTGGAATTTGATTTGGAAAAAAAGAAGAAAAAAATCAGCTCATAAGAGGGTAGTGGCTCCGGGCATCCTCTTTAGGAGGTTTGATACTCCCTAGAGTCGCCAGGACCCCAGGGAGTGTTGAGCAGGCAGATGCAGAGGAGCAGAGGGGTTTGAGGCAGTTCCGGAATGCATCCCTGCTCTCCACCACAGGAGGAGAAAAAGCCAAGCCAGTAGGAGGCCTCAGAGTCCCTGGGTGGTGCAAATGGTTAATGTCCTAGGCTACTAACCAAAAGGTTGGAGGTTAAAGTCCACGCAGAGGTGCCTCGGAAGAAAGGCCTGACGATCTACTTTTGGAAAATCAGATAAATGAAAACCCTATGGAGCACAGTTCTGCTTTGACATACATGGGGTCACCATAAGTTGGGGTCAACTCGATGGTAACTGGTTTGTTTTTTATACGAGGCCTCACTTCTGGCACTTGCCGCATGGCAGGCTCTGTGCTGGATGGTGATGGAGATGGTCTTGGTGCCAGGTCTTTGGGGGCACGTAGTTTAGATGGAAAACTTGGTGGTTGCAACATATTTACAGTAAGAGCTTGTTAGGGGAAAGCACAAACATTGAGAAGAAGGGAGTGGCAGCTATCTTAGCCCAGAAGGTTCCGGAAAGACTACAACTACTGAAACCTGAAGAATGAGTGGGAGTTGGCAGAACACAGCCAAAGAAGACTGTGGGCAGAAGAAGGATGGGGATAGAGACAAGAAAACGGGCTTCGAAGGCAGACATTCCTGACTTCTAGTTCCTGCGCCATGTCTGACAAGCTGTGCCACTTCGGCAAGTTGCTTAACCTCTCTGCACCTTACTCTCCTCATATTTAAAATGGGAATAATTTATTAGTCTTTTGTTTCCAGAAGCTAACATTTATTGAGCTCATACTGAGTGTCAGGTACTGCTGTAAGCATCTTACATATATTAACTCATGGGGTAATTTTCCAAAAAGATAACATTATGACTTTCATATGCATATAAAATGAACCTGTGTCAAAGATTTTATTCAACCTATTAAGTGATGAGGGAATCAAAAAGATGTTAAAACTGTTTCAAAGGAGAATTCAAAGTACCCTACATTTATAGTCAGATAAGGAGCAATAGAATGAATTTACAAACAGATGCAACGTTGACAAAGCTGGTCAGTATCCACAGAGCAATAATAAATTGCATTCCATTGCGCACAATTTGCACTTCTATGGATAAGAAGCATTTGCACTATCTGTATTCTACAACTTATAGAACTGTAAAGTAGCTCAAAGACAATGGAAGGCAGAGATAACCCTGTTGGGTGAACTGGTCTGGATCCCCACTAAATTTCAATGTCTTTCACAATTTGTTCCTACGGTCTCTCTCTGTCCCTTGTGATTATAATAATGTCAAAGATTATTCTTGATCCCAAAATAAGACTGGTCTCAGTAGATTTGGCCTGATTGTTTACATAGGTTTTTTTTGTTTTTTTGTTTTTCTTTATTTTAGTAGAGAAGCACAGATGGCTTAAGAAGAAAGAGAAAAGACTTCCTTATTAATCTAGAAGATAGAACATTAAGACAACATCAACAATACTCCAAACAAATAGTAACTGCAGTAAAGTTTCCCTCGCCTGTTCACTGTGTTCTCTGTAATTAATTCTTGTTCTGCTCTTGAGTTAGAGTCTCATGTGCTTCTTGACTGAAAAAAACAAAAAAGAGTTGCCGTCAGTTGATTTTGACTCATGGCGACCCATGTGGGTCAGAGTAGAACTATGCTCCATAGGGTTTTCAGTGGCTGATTTTTTAGAAGTAGATCACCAGGGCTTTCTTCCAAGGCACCTCTAAGGTGGACTTGAACCTCCAGTTTTTCAGTTTGCAGCCAAGTGAGTTGCTAACTCAAGACTCTTGGAGAGACCAACATTTATTAGTGGTTACCAGGGGCAGGAGAGAAGGAGAAAGGGGGAGTCATTGTTTAGGAAGCTGTGAGCTTTGTTTATGATAATGGGAAATTTGGCAACAATATGGGTGATAGTTGCACAACATGATAAATGCAATCGATATCACCAAATTGGATACCTGAAAAATGTTGAATTGGCAAATGTTGTGTTTTTTGTATATATATATTTCACAATAATTTAAAAAAAAATGACTCGTGGAAATCCTGACTCTTTCCACTGGTAGAGTCTGAAAGTTGTCTCAGCAATGTCAGCTCAGCTTTAGAGTATCAGTAGTTTGAGGTCCCTGGTACAGTCCTTTTCCATGAAGTTCTGAGACTTCCCTTTGTTGAAAACAAACTTCTGCTTGGCTTTTAGCAGAGCCTTCAGGCAAGCCTCAGTGACAGAATTAAAATATCTGTGGTTAATTTATTACTGATAATTTTTAAATGTGAAAGGTCTGATGAGGGTATAATGATATGAAACCAACAAGGAAATTTGGCCGTATCTGTAGCATGCAAAACAAAGATAATAAAACCAATCCAAAAAGAATAAAATTTAGATGAAACCTCTCTAAAGATAATGATTAAGTCTGTTTTCAAAGAAGTCAGTAAATGTTACATCTGATTCCTAAAAATGGATGAGCATAAATTTTGAGATATATAATAATCCTGAGACAGAATTTTTTTATTCTGGTAAAATATATAAAACAAAATATTTGCCATTTCAACTATTTTTATGTGTACACTTCAGTGGCATTAATTATATTCATCATATTGTGCTATCATCACCACTATCCATTTCCAAATTTTTCACCACCCTTAACAGAAACTCAGTGTCCCTTAAGCAATAATTCTCCCTTTCCCACACCCACCCACCCCTGGTAACCACTAGTAAACTTTGGTTTCTATGCATTTGCCTATTCTAGATATTTTATATAAGTGAGATTACATAATATTTATCCTTATGTTTCTGACTTATTTCACCCAGATGTTTTCAAGGTTCATTCATGTATGTATCAGAAATTCATTTTTCTTTATGGGTGAATAATATTCCATTGTATATTTATACCACATTTTGATAATCCATTCGTCTGTTGATGGATTTTGGATTGTATCTGCCTTTGGCTGTTGTAAATAGTGTTGCAATGAACACTGGTTTACAAGTATCTGTTCATATCCCTGCTTTCAAGTCTTTTGGATATGTACCTAGAAGTGGAATTACTGAGTCATGTGGTAATTCTGTTTTAATGGCAAACTGTTTTCCACAGTGGCTGTACCATTTTACAGTTCTACCAACAATGGATGAAGGTTTCAATTTCTCCACATCCTCACCAACTCTTGTTTTCCATTTTTCTGATAGTAAATGTCCTAGTGGAGGTGAAGTAGTATCTCACTGTGGTTTTGATTTGCATTTTCCTAATGACTAATGATGCTGAGGAGCCCTGGTGGCACAGTGGTTAAGAGCTATGGGTGCTAACCAAAATGGCAGCAGTTCGAATCCATCAGCCGCTCCTTGGAAACCCTGTGGGGCAGTTCTAGTCTGTCCTATAGGGTCGCTATAAGTTGGAATTGACTTGACGGCAATGGATTTGGTTTTGGTTTTAATGATGTTGAGTATATTTTCATGTGCCTTTTGGCCATTTGTATATCTTCTTTGGTAAAATGTGTATTCAAGTTCTTTGCCTTTTTTGATTGGATTGTTTATCTTTTTGTTGTTGTGTTGTGAGATATAACTTTTTGTATCAAGTATATTAAGAGATTCAGAAAGTTTGGAGTAGGGCCTAGATATCTTTCAGATATCTATAGATATCTATTCCATGATAAGTCTGATGTATATCCCAAGCGAGACCCACTGACCCAAATCATGCTAGATGCAAATTAAAGAAGGAAGGCATGGCAAGTAAACATTGTAAATAATAGCTAAATTTAAGGCTAATAATACTATATTATTGTTGTCAATATCATTACGTAAATGTAGAACTCTGATAAAAATAGGAAAACTGAACAGAATTATGTCATAAGAGTTTTGATTAGTGTTTTCCTTGAAGGTAAAAACATACTATGGACAGCAAGGGCATTAACCCAGGAATTTCCCATACAGAATAAATTCTTGAAATATTCATGTTAATAACTTTTTATCAATATAACTTTAACCTAGAGAAGGCTGAGCATTTCTTCTGATTTGACAACTCTTTCCATGCAACTCTTCAAGTAAACCTAATTATTTCTAGCATCTCTTTTTATAAAGTGAAAGAACAAATCTTTGTGATATTCCAGGGCCCCTCTGGGAAATCTCAAAGATAGTTTTAGGTGTAAAAGATATGCCGAAGTTTTATTTAATTTTTTTCTGTATTTAGGATCCGATTTTGAGAAGGCAAAAACCAGCAAAATTTGCCAGAGGGGATTTGGATGTTTGATTAAGATCCTGGGTGCCATACTGTGACATTAAATCATTTAAAAATAAACAGCAGGTAACAAGATTGTAAAGAACATTAGCTCTTTCATAAACAGGTAACCTTTGTTCTTTTTACTCCCCTTAAATAATCAAAGATATAATAAAATCAAAATAAATCACAAAAAAATGATTCTACTCAGACACAGAAGGTTTGCTAGGTAGGCAGTTATACAGAAAATAAAGAATAAACTTTTATCTTTTTGGCAAAAGCATTAGTCAGTAAACCAAGGAAACAAACCCATCAAGATTGAGCAATGTTTTCTACATTTTTAACATATTTTGTAGTTTCTTTTTAGTCTCAGGTATTACAAACCAAAGCAAGTAAATTTACTTTCCAAATTTGGTCCTTTATTATACTCTTTTATATCCCGGACCAGACTGATACTTTGCTAGAGCACATTTGTACTTGAGCACAGGGAATCCACCGGTCAAAACAATTTTGATATTAATACTAAGACGCCATTTATGTTAGCATGAGGCATTGGTAGTTCAGTGATAGAATTCTCGCCTTCCACGTAGGAAACCCAGGTTTGATTCCTGGTCAGTGCACCTCAAGCACAGCCACCACCCATCTGTCAATAAGACTTGCATGTTACTATGATGCTGAACATGTTTCAGCGGAGTTTCCAGTCTAGGATGGACTAGGAAGGAAGACCTGGTGATCTACTTCTGAAAATCAGCCAATGAAAACACTATGGATCACAATGGTCAGATTTGGTCTAATGGCACAGGACCAGGCAGCATTTTGTTCCATGGTACATGAGGTCACCATGAGTTGGAGGCCAAACTCGACTGCAGCTAATAACAACAACAGACGGATACCAGGGTTCTGAGCTTCCCAGAGGGTTGAGCAAAGAAGTACCCCTTCCAAGCAGTACCATTTCCTGGGTCAGGATTCTTTCACTTAACAGTTATTCACTGAGGGCTTACTCTGTTTCAGGCTGAGTTCGCAGTGATACAGAAGTGAGCAAGAGTCCTCACCCTCACAGAGCTGACTCTCTAAGATAGGGCACAGACAAGAAAAAAATAAACAGACATCTACTACATGTCCTGTGGGGAGAAATGCTATCAGGAAAGATAAAGCAGGGTGAGGGAGATCTCAGAGAGTCACAGGGGTCAAGGAAGTCCTCTCTGCTGAGAAGACATCTGAGCAAAGACAGAAGGATACAAGGGATCAAGGCATGCAAATATCTGGGGGAACAGAGTTCTAGGCAGAGGAAACAGCAAGATCAAAGGCCTTGAGGCCAGAGAGTGTCTGGATTTGGGGAGGAACAGCCAAGAGGCTGGTGTGGCAAGAGCAGAGTGAGTGAAGGGAGGAATGCTAGGAGGTGAGGTCAGAGCAGTAGTGGGAGGACAGATCATGTGTGCCCTGGTTGTTGTTGTTGCGTGCCGTTGAGTTGATTCCCACTCATAGCAACTGTGATGGTTAAGATTGTCAGCTTGGCTGGGCCATGATTCTCAGTGTTTATATGTGATCACTCCCTTGATGGAATCTGCTGTGAGTAGCCAATCAGTTGAAAGGAATGTGGCCTGCATCCAAATGTAAGCGGATGTTTTGGCTTTTTTGCTCCCTCTGGACCCTGTGGCTGCCTCGTGTTCATCTGACCTCCAGTTCTTGGGAATTGAGCTGTCAGCTTATTTGCTGATCTTGGGATTTGTTGATCTTCACAGCCTGTAATCGAGAGCCCTGCTCTCCATGACCTGCCTATCTTGGGTTCACCAGTCCCTGCAGCTACATGAATCAGGAGAAGCCTTGCGGTCTTGTTTGCCAGTCTTGGGATTCGTCAGTCTTCACAGCCTGTGACCAAAAGCCCTGCTGTACGCGACCTGCCAGTCTTGGGTTTGCCAGTCCCTGCAGCTATGTGAATCCAGAGAAGCCTCTATCCTGATCCACAGACTTGGGATGTTCCAGCCTCTACAATTACGTGAGCTGTTTCCTTGATATAAATCTCTCTTTGTATATATTTATACGCTTTACTGGTTTTGCTTCTCTAGAGAACCCAGCCTAAGACAGCGACACTATAGGACAGAGTAGAACTGCCCCATAGGATTTCCTAGGCTGTAATCTTTACAGTAGCAGATCACCAACTGTTTTCCCCCATAGAGCTGCTGGTGGGTTTGAACCGCCAACCTTTCAGTTAGCAGCTGAGCACTTAACCATTGTACCACCAGGGCTTCTTTTATGCCTTGTTAGCCATGGTAAAAATTTTGACTTTTAATCTTAGTAAGATAGGAAGTCACTGGACAGTGTGAGCAAAGGTGTGACATGATCTGACTTCACTTTTTAAAGAATCACCCCACAAACAAACAATGGAAGTAATAGTTGACAGCTGTGTGGAAAACAGGCTGCAGTAAGTAAGGGTAGAAGCAGGGAGCCAAGTAGGAGTCTGGTGCAATACCACAGGTGAGAGATGACGTTGGCCTGAATGTGGGGCATGACAGAATGAATGAATGAGCAAACCAGGTCTACCTTGAAGGGTCAATATAACAATGATGATGATGTTTGTAAGTATTTGTGAGGACATGTGTAGACTTTTGACCAGTCAGCATCCCACACCCGCCTTCCTCCATTAGTAACTCCAGTCCTCCTCTGTAGGAACTTACCATCATGTGGAGTGTTGGTGGAAGAGTACTTCCTAGCACCCTTTTCCACCCCTGCAAATGAGGCCAAGAGGGCCAGATCCTTTCACTGTCTGTCCCAAAGCATATCCAAGGAGTGGACATGCGACTTAAGCTCAGCCAATGGACTCGCTAAGGACACAGAGAATGGAAAAACAGGTTAATCCTGACCTTCCCTGCGGCACAGGTTTAGCTGTGGTTCCTGCTGCCCAGTGTCCCTCCAGACAAGGCCACCAGTGCACTGCATGACTCCAGGCAGTACCATTTCCATTCTATTCTATGTTAGTTATGGCAGGGGTTTGCAAACATTTTCTGTAAATATTTTAGATTTTGTAAGCTATACTGTCTCTGTCCCAACTAGTCAACTCTGCTGCCGCAGCATGAAAGCAGCCATAGACAACATGTAACCAGTGAGTGTTCTAAGGGCAGTTATTGTTCACTGCAAGGAGCCCTGGTGGCATAACTGTAAAGCACTCAGCTGCTAACCAAAAGGTTGTCAATTCGAACCCACCCAGCAGCTCCTCGGGAGAAAGACTTGGCAATCTGCTTCCATAAACATTACAGACTGGAAAACCCTATGGGGGCAGTTCTACTCTGTTACATGGGGTCGCTATGAGTAGAAATTGACTCGACAGCATCCAACAACAACAGCATCATTGTTCACTGCAGTCCTGATTAAAGAAACCAGCAATGTTCGAGAAAGAGGTAGTTTCAATAAAACATTATTTACAAAAACATACGGTGGGCCAGAATTGGCCTGTGGGCCATAGTTTACTAACCCCTGGTCTATAGGAATAGTGTTTTCTGCCTCAGGAGTTGTACAGACATGGCTTCCGGGCTTCCAGAGCTCCTTAGGTTTCTGTTGATTTTCCGAGCCTGGCCCCACAGCTTCCTCTTGATTCTATGAACTTCTATATCCTTCTAATGAATTTTTATTTCGCTTAAAGTAGAATCAATTTCTGTGGCTTCCAACCAAGTACTCTGAGTGATGCAGCACTTACTCAATTTCATTTAATTCTGTGAGGCTCTTAAGAAAGAAAACTAGGAAGGAGAGAGAGGATGGCTCAAAGTCCCTCATTCCCACTGCCGTAGAAATAGCTCAAAGCAGATTGTGACTAACAGAAGTCATTAGTGTCACCCTGATTTACGATACACAGGGTGTTTAAAGTTTCCTACTGCATAGTTTTAACTTCCTACCTCTTTCTTAGAAGGTTGCTGGTTTCTTCAGTCAGAACTGCAGTGAACAATAACTGCCCCAGAAGTAGTTTATTCGCTGACCTAGCCTTCCTCCTGACCTCCTCCCTGCATCAGCTGCTTGGCTGTTAGAGCTATGTGTTTCCTGTTTACAAAGAGATATGAAATATATTAGTTGAAGAGTCTACTCCTAATGCTTTGCTGCTTCCTTCTGCCTTACAAGATGGATTTCACTTGGCTCTGGGGTTTTATTTGTCTTTGGAAGTAATGGATTTGATGATGTTTAGAAATTCATGACTATATAAAAGACCATATCCGTAAGGTGCTCAGTTCGCATTACTCATTTGATATTTTATTTATAAGCCCCACATGTTCCAAAAAGAAGTTACTAAATATGTGCTGTGCAAAAGATTTCTTTTTTAAAGTAAACGATGAAATGGAGCTAAGAAAAAATTGGGGGAGGGAAAAAATCAGATGACTGGAGAGATAAATTAGAACACAAAGCGCATTGCCTAAAGTTCTGAGCAGATGCTAAAGATGCACTGCAAATCTTGTTCTGAACTTCGTGGTTGGCTAAGCAAAGAGGCGAAGAAAGCTGCTCCGAGGGAGTAAGATGTGACAAACTGCATCTGTAAAGATTACAAATTTTGGAAACCCTATGGCAGTTCTACTGCAACAAGTTTGTTTTTTATTTTTTTTTAGTATCTGTGGATGTAATCCTGTTTGTGAAAACGGTTTTGTTTATTATGTTAATGGGGTCATAACAGTGTAGAGTGTGTCCTAAACCTAATCACTTCCGAGTTATAAGGAGCAGCATAGACACAGAGACAAGTAAGCACAAATATGGGAAGATAGATGCCACAGGAAGATAACCAAGGAACTGAGGAAAGCTGGGGCTAGAGGTACAGAGAGACAAGGCTCTTCCCCCAGACAGAGAGAGAGAAAGCCTTCCCCTAGAGCTGGTGCCCTGAATTCAGGGCCTCCTGAACTGTGAAAAAAATAAATGTCTCTCTGTTCAAGCCACTTCTAGTATTTCTGTTACCAAAACACTAGGAAACGAAGACACCTGCCTCACCTGTCGGTCCTCATTCTCTAGGCCTCTTCCCCAGAGGACCACTTTCAATGTTTTAGCAGCTTTTGACATTTGTGTTCGTATTTCTAAATATGATTTTACTCCTAATTTTTCATTTATCAGTTTTAGGTGTTATCCATTAACTTCCTATTATGGCATTCTGAAATCATCAATAACCCTGATTCTCCCTTTCCCATTTTTACAGTTTCTACATTATTTGACTATGTAAATGTAGACCACTGATATGCCAGATAGTGTGCTATCATTATGCCTCCTTTCCTGAGCAATTTTTTATTACCTGCATTTACATTTGTCTCATTTAAAATTTTTTTATTTTCTTTCTTTTTTTAACATATATATTACCAATTCTTCCCATGCCTCTACAGTGGACATCGACATTGATATTCTTCCTGGTTTCTAGATCTTAAACCTTCCCTGTATATAGGGAATTCCCTACCTTATGAGACTTGTGGGAAGCAGAACACCCACCATAAAAATGGAAGATGCTAGATGCTCATTGTCCCAGCCTCTTACAGCAAGGGCATAGGCACTTGGCTTGGGCTTTATCCATCAAATGCACACAGCTCAGACTTTGAGTAGATACCTAGTGACTGGAAAAGTAGGAATGAAAGAAACTTTTTTTTTTTTTCCTTGGTAAAAGAAGTTGCAGTGGGTCAGCGATGCAAGTTAGTGGCAATGCCCAGAGACCCAGCGGTGTCAGCTCTGCAAGCTGCAGTGTCTACTATGTGGTGGCAGTAGCACTGTCTCCCTCACTATACGAGTTATACAGCCTGGTTTGAGGAGTTGTTTCTAGTTAGGTAGCCCTGAGTGAAGTTCTCCAATTTTAAATGTAATTATCTCTGTTCCCACCACCCGTCTGTCAGTTTGGCATACTGGGGTGGCTTGTGTGTTGCTGTGGTGCTGGAAGCTATGCCACCAGTATTTCAAATACCAGCAGGGCCACCCGTGGTGGACAGGGTTCAGCAGAGCCTCCAGACTAAAACAGACTGGGAGAAAAGGCCTGGGAACCTGCCTCCAAAAATTAGCCAATGAAAACAGAATATTGCCCGATATAGTGCTGGAAGATGAGCTCCTTAGGTTGGAAGGCACCCAAAATATACAATGGTGGCAACAATGGACTCAAACATGCCAATGATCTTGAAGATGGTGCAGGACTGAGCAATGTGTCATTCTGTTGCATATATAGGGTCACCATGAGTCAGAGCTGACTTGATGACAACTAACAACAACAATCTCAGTTCCCTTGTTCCTCAAAAGTTAATGATCTTTCTGTATCAAATAGAAGGAATGTACTCCAGCCTTCTCAGTATTCCTTTTAATAAATACCCTTTCTCCTCATGTTCAACTAGAGTTGGTTTTTCTTAGCTTGCATCTAAGAACTCTGAATGATCTACCCTCCAACAGCCTGTCAATATCAACTCCCACATGGCTACGTGCGGAGCCGGCCTCCTGGGCGTGCGACCTGTGCAGTCACACAGGGCCCTGCTCTCAGAAAGGTCATGCACTTGCTTTAATGCTCTGCTCTCATCATCTGGAAATTCTTAAAAATTTTTGAACAAGAGGCCTCGCATTTTCATTTTGCACTGGATCTAGTAAATTATGTAGCTAATCCTGGTGGCCTTTCAGTTAACAGCTGAGCACTTAACCGCTGCACCTCCAGGGCTCCTTCTCCTGTTTACAGGTAGTAGATAACCTGTGAATTTCCTTATTTTCCTGGCGCTCTCAATCCCGGAGCTCTCTGCCCTCCTGTGCCTCTCTGGACTAAGTCCTCTGCCCAGCTGTCATCCTGGGACTTCCTTTTGCCATTAACATGGGAGTTTTCCATATCTGTCTCCTGGATTGGAGCTACTATTTCCTGGACACTTGTCTTTTTCTTGTGATTCTGCCCTCATATGGGTGGAACACATCCTTCCACCATCAACTACTTCCTGAGAAAAAGTGCATGAGAGGTAATATTTTGGAGCATTTGCATGTCTGAAACTATGTCTATTCTATCTCACACTTGATTGATAGACTGGCTAGGTATAGAATTCTAGGTTAAAAGTATTTTTCTCTCAATATTTAGGAGATATTGTTTCTTTGCCTTCTAGCTTCTAATGTTATTATTTATAAGTTCAGGCTATTCTGATTTCCATGTCTTTGAATGTGATGTTTTTGGTTTTTCTTTTTCTTTCTTTTCTTTTTTCTCTCTCTTTCTCTCTGGAAGTTTTTAAGGATCTTCCCTTTGTCCATGGGGGTTCTGAACTCAGAAATAATAGATCTTGATGTGGGTCCTTTTTCATTGTGCTGAGCTCTTAGTGGGCATTTTCAGTCTGGAGACTCATGTTCTTCATTTCTAGGAAAATTTATTGTATCATTTCTTTGATGATTTCCTTCCCTGGTGGTGCAGTGATTACGTGCTTATCTGCTAACCAGAATGTTGGCAGTTTGAACCCACCAGCCCCTCTGCAGGAGAAAGATGTGGCAGTCTGCTTCCGTAAAGCTTTACAGCCTTGAAAACCCTATGGGGCAGTTCTACTCTGTCCTATAGGGTTGCTATGAGTTGGAATCAACTCCAATGCAATGGACTTTTATTTTTATTTTTTTTTAGCTATTTAAAACAAAAAGAGATTTATTACAAGGCATTAGGTGCTTGCAAAACCATTGGAAGGGCAGGAGGGAGCAGGCTTGAGTCTGTGCCTCCAGGAATGACGCCCAGAACACCACAGAACTGGCCCACCAAGGGAACTGCAAGCTCTTCCTCAACAAAAACATGAAGAAATCAGGAGGCAGTTCCTAGAACTTGTCATGAAGCTGTGCTTCAAGGACTGAAGCCCCCTTACATCTCATTGGCCAGAGATGGGTCACATGTTCTTTCCTGAACCCATCATCGGCAAGGGGACAGGGACTACCTTTGATCAGTCAGGACCTTCCCTGGATCTGGGGGTTAGGTCAGCTGCCTGTAAGAGAGGTGGGCCCTTGAACAAAATCTGGATACTGCTTACAAGCAGAGGAAAGGAAATAGATGCTAGAAAGGCAACCATCAGTATCCATCTCACCCAAGGGATTCTCAAATCCCTGTATAAACCTGGGAATGTCTTCTTAGGAAAGCATTTTTAAGCCTCCTGATTGACTATTGAATCAGGTAGAATAAAAGGAAAAGATTTTAACCAATAAATGGCAGGTTGGGCCATGTGACCAAACTCTGGCCAACTTCCTCCAAGCTGACTAGGCAAGTTCCTACCTTGCCAGGACATCAGGCCATCTCCAGGACTGCTAGCCTGTAGATGTTATTCAAGCCAAGGTTTGGGATGTAGCTAATTACTCCCTACCCACCCCCTCTGAGGATACAGGTTATCTCCCTTACCTCCAGGCCAACGCCCACCTGTTCTCTGGGGGTGTTCTTCGACATCAAAACACATTTGTCCGTACTCCATGGGTTTAGAATAGAAATAATTATAGAATCTCCTTGCTTTTTTCTTTAATCTAACAAACTATTTATTGAGCACTTAACTGAGCGCTGGACAGTCTGTGAGGCAACATGACAGACAAGGCTCCCGCCCTCAGTGGAGCTTATGTTATAATAAATGGATAAATAAGTGAAAGTAGATCAAACAATTACATATTTTGGTACTTACTATGAAGGAAATAGTGTTGTGATAGTGAACTGTTTGGGTGATTAAGGACAGTCTCTCTGAGACCTGAAAGATGGAAAGAGCCAGCCATATGAAAAACCAGGCAGGAGTGTTCCAGGCAGAAGCTTCCACAGATACCAAAATTCTTCTGCTGGCCTGGAAGGCTTACCTGATCTGGGCCTCTGTTACCTCTCTAACTTCATCTCTTACTTCCCTCCAGTCTCGCTGGCCTCTTTGCTATTTCTTGACACCTCAGGCATGCTCCAGGCTTAGGGCCTTTGAACTTCCTGTTCCTTTTGCCAGGAATGCTCCCCCAAGTATCTGCATGGCTTGTTCCCTCACCCCCTTCAAGTCTCAAACAAATGTCATCTTCTCAAGGAGATAGTCCCTGACTACCATGCTGAAAATGGCAAACCCACTTCCCAACACCTTTGATCCCTTTTCTCAGTTTTATTTTTTCCCTTTAGCCTGATTTGCATCTGAAATACTGTATTTATTTACTTGTTTCTTTAGAGTCAGCCTTCCCTCACTAAAAAATAAGCTTGTCAAGGGCAGGGATTTGTGTCCATTTTGTTCCTTGGTGCTGTATCTTCAGGGCCAAGAACAATGTAGGGTGTTTGAAAAATAAGTCATGAGTGAATGGAGGGCCCTGAGTGGGAAAGAGCTTGGTATGTTTGGGCAACAGTAGAAGGCCATGGGACATGGTGACCAAGTGGTACAGGGCAGGAAAGGAGGCTGGAGAGGTGGGCAGAGGGCAGACACCCAAGGCTAGGTGGGCTGTGGAAAGGAGGGATTTTATCCCAATAGTAATAGAAGAACTTTTAAAAGTTTTAAGCACGAGAGTGACATTATCCAATTTGCTTTTTTTTTTTAAATTGTGCTTTAAATGAAAATTTACAGTTCAAGTTAGTTTCTCATACAAAAATTTATACACACACTGCTATGTGACCTCAGTTGCTCTTCCCTTACTGTGACAGCACACTTCTCCTTTCCACCCTGGATCCCATGTCCATTCAACCAGCTTCTGTCCCTTTCTGCCTTCTCATCTCCACCGTGTACAGGAGCTGCCCATTTAGACACATGTATCTACTTGAGCTAAGAAGCACACTCTTCATGAGTATCATTTTATGTCTTACAGTCCAGTCTAATCTTTGTCTGAAGAGTTGGCTTCGGGAATCGTTTTAGTTTTGGGCTAACAGAGAGGGACGATGTCTTCCAGGGGTCCCTCCAGTCTCAGACAGTTAAGTCTGGTCTTTTTACTAGAATTTGAGTTCTGCATCCCACTTTTCTCTTGCTCCATCAGGGAATCTCATGTTCTCTGTCAGGGCGGTCATTGGTGGTAGGTGGGCACCATCTAGTTCTTCTGTTCTCAGGTTGATGGAGTCTCTAGTTTATGTGGCCCTTTTGTCTCTTGGGCTAATATTATCCTTGTGTCTTTGGTGTTCTTCATTCTCCTTTACTCCAGGTGGGTTGGGACAAATTGATGCATCTTAGATGGCCACTCTCTAGCATTTAAGACCCCAGACGCCACTCACCAAAGTGGGATGCAGAATATTTTCTTAATAAACTTTGTTATGCCAGTTGACCTAGATGTCCCCTGAAACCATTGTTCCCAGACTCCGCCCCTGCTACTCCATCCCTCAAAGTGTTTGGTTGTATTCAGGAAACTTCTTAGCTTTTGGTTTAGTCCAGTTGTGCTGACTTCCCCTATAGTGTGTGCTGTCCTTCCCTTCACCTAAGATAATTCTTGTCTACTATCTAGTTAGTGGAGACCCCTCTCGCTCCCTCCCCACTCTCCTAACCATCAAAGAATGCTTTCTTCTGTGTTTAAACCTTTTCTTGAGTTCTTATAATAGTAGTCTTATATATAATATGTGTCCTCATACGACTGACTAATTTCACTAAGTATAATGCCTTCCAGTGACTAATTTCACTAAGTATAATGCCTTCCAGATTCATCCATGTTATGAGATGTTTCACGGATTCATCATTATTCTTTATCATTGTGTAGTATTCCATTGTGTGAATATAACATAATTTGTTTATACATTTGTCCATTGATGGACACCTAAGTTGTTTCCATCTTTTTGCTATTGTGAACAGTGCTGCAGTGAACATGGGTGTGCATTTATCTGTTCGTGTGACGGCTCTTATTTCTCTAGGATATATTCCAAGGAGCGGGATTGCTGGATCCTTATGGTACTTCTATTTCTAGCTTTTTAAGGAAGCACCAAATCGATTTCAAAAGTAGTTGTACCATTTTACATTCCCACCAACAGTGTATAAGTGTTCCAGTCTCTCCACAACCTCTACAACATTTATTATTTTGTGATTTTTGGGTTAATGCTAGCCTCGTTGGGCTGAGAAGGTATCTCATTGTAGTTTTGATTTGCATTTCTCTAATGGCTAATGATCCTGAGCAGTTTTTCATGCGTCTGTTAGCCGGCTGAAAGTCTTCTCTGGCAAAGTGCCTGTTCATATCCTTTGCCCACTTTTTAATTGGGCTATTTGTCTTTTTGTTGTTGACGTTTTGCAGTATCTCGTAGATTTTAGAGACTATACCCTGCTCCAATTTGTCATAGTTAAAATTTTTTTCCCAGTCTGTAGGTTGTCTTTTTACTCTTTTGCTGAAGTCTTTTGATGAGCATAATTGTTTGATTTTTAGGAGCTCCCAGTTATCTAGTTTCTCTTCTGATGTTTGTGCATTGTTACTTATGGTTTGTATTCTCTTTATGCCACGTATTAGGGCTCCTAGTGTTATCCCTATTTTTTCTTCCATGATCTTTATTGTTTTAGATTTTATATTTAGGTATTTGATTCATTTTGAGTTAGTTTTTGTGCATGGTGTGAGGTATGGGTCTTGTTTCAGTATTTTGCAGATGGGTTTCCAGTTATCGCAAGAGACTGCCTTTTCCCCATTTAACGGACTTTGGGCCTTTGTCAAATATCAGCTTCTTATAGGTGGATGAATTTACATCTGGATTCTCAATTCTGTTCCATTGGTCTATGTATCTGTTGTTGTACCAGTACCAATCTGTTTTGACTACTGTGGCAGTACAATAGGTTCTAAAATCAGGTAGTGTGAGGCCTCCCACTTTGTTCTTCTTCGGTCATGCTTTACTTATCCAGGGCCTCTTCCCTTTCCATATGAAGTGGGTGATTTGTTTCTCCATCTCGTTAAAAAAATGCCGTTGGAATTTGGATCAAGATTGCATTGTGTCTGTAGATCACTTTGGGTAGAAATTGACATTTTCACAATGTTGAGTCTTCCTATCCATGAACCAAGGTATGTTTTTCCACTTATGCAGGTCTCTTTTGGTTTCTTGCAGAAGTATCTTGTAGTTTTCATTGTATAGGTCTTTTATGTCTCTGGTTAGATTTATTCCTAAGTATTTTATCTTCTTGGGGGCTATTGTAAATGGTATTGATTTGGTGATTTCCTCTTCGAGGTTCTCTTTGTTGGTGTCGAGGAATCTAACTGATTTTTGTATGTTTATCTTGTATCCTGATACTTTGCTGATATCTTCTATTAGTTCCAGTAGTTTCCTTGTGGATTCTTTGGGGTTTTCTGTGTATAAGATCATATCACCTGCAAATAGAGATACTTTTACTTTTTCCTTACCAATTAGATGCCCTTTATTTCTTTTTCTAGCCTATTTGCTCTGGTGAGGAACCTCCAGCACAATGTTGAATAGGAATGGTAATAAAGGGCATCCTTGTCTGGTTCCCATTCTCAAGGGGAATGCTTTCAGACTCTCTCCATTTAGGATGATGTTGACTGTTGGCTTTATATAAATGCCCTTAATTATGTTGAGGAATTTCCCTTCTATTCCTATTTTGTTGAGAGTTTTTTATCATGAATGGGTGTTGGACTTTGTCAAATGCCTTTTCTGCATCAATTGATAAGATCATGTGGTTCTTGTCTTTTGTTTTATTTATATGTTGGATTACATTGATTGTTTTTCTAATGTTGAACCATCCCTGCATACATGGTATAAATCCCACTTGGTCAGGGTGAATTATTTTTTTGATATCTTGTTAAATTCTATTGGCTAGAATTTTCTTGAGGATTTTTGCGTCTATGTTCATGAGGGATATTGATCTGTAATTTTCTTTTTTTGGTGGTGTCTTGTTTTTGGCATCAGGGTTATGCTGGCTTTATAGAATGAGTTTGGGAATATTCCATTCTTTTTCTATGCTCTGAAATACCTTTAGAAGTAGTGGTGTTAACTCTTCTCTGAAAGTTTGGTAGAATTCTCCAGTGAAACTGTCCGGGCCAGGGCTTTTTTCTGTTGGGAGTTTTTAAATTACCTCTTCAATCTCTTCTTTTGTTATAGGTTTATTTGGTTGTTCTACCTCTGTTTGTGTTAGTTTAGGTAGGTAGTGTGTTTCTACAAACTTGTCCATTCCGTCTAGGTTTTCAAATTTGTTAGAGTACAATTTTCCATAGTATTCTGTTATGATTCTTTTAATTTCAGTTTGGCCTGTTGTGATATCACCCATCTCATTTCTTATTCATGTTATTTGCTTCTCCTGTTTTTCTTTTGTCAGTTTGGCCAGTGGGTTATTGATTTTGTTGATCTTTTCAAAGAACCAGCTTTTGGTCTTGTTAACTCTTTCAATTGCTTTTCTATTTCATTCAATTCTGCTCTAAGTTTTATTATTTGCTTACTTCTGGTACCTGAGGGCTTCTTTTGCTGCTCTCTTTCTATTTGTTCAAGTTGTAGGGTTAATGTTTTGATTTTGGCTCTTTCTTCCTTTTGGATGTGTGCATTTATTAGTATAAATTGACCTCTGAGCACTGCTTTTGCTATGTCCCAAAGGTTTTGGTAAGATGTGTTTTCATTCTCATTTGATTGTGTGAATTTCTTCATTCCATCCTTAAGTTCTTCTGTGACCCAGTAGTTTTTGAGCAAGGTGTTGTTCAGTTTCCATGTGTTTGATTTTTTTCCCTTGCTTTTTCTGTTACTGATTTCTACTTTTATGGCTTTATGGTCAGAAAAGATGCTTTGTAATATTTCGATGCTTTGGATTCTGTTAAGGCTTGCTTTATGGCCTAATAATATGTGGTGTATTCTAGAGAATGTTCCATGTGCGTTGGAAAAGAATGTATACTTGGCTGCTGTTGGATCCAGTGTTCTGTATATGTCTATGAGGTCAAGTTGGTTGACGGGGGCGTTTAGATCTTCTATGTCTTTATTGAGCTTCTTTCTGGATGTTCTGTCCTTCACCAAAAGTTGTGTGTCGAAGTCTCCTACTATTATTGTGGAGCTGTCTATCTCTCTTTTCAATGCTGTTAGAGTTTGTTTTATGTATTTTGGAGCCCTGTCGTTGGGTGAGTAAATATTTATTATGGTTATGTCCTCCTGGTGTATTGGCCCTTTAATCATTATATAGTGTCCTTCCTTATCCTTTGTGGTGGCTTTTACTTTAAAGTCTATTTTGTCAGAGATTAATATTGCCACTCCTGCTCTTTTTTGAGTGTTGTTTGCTTGATACATTTTTTTCCATCCTTTGAGTTTTAGTTTGTTTGTGTCTTTAAGTCCAAGGTGTGTCTCTTATAGGCAGCACTTAGACGAAATGTGTTTTTTTATCTATTCTGCCACTCTCTGTCTCTTTATTTGTGCATTTAGTCCATTTACATTCAGTGTAATTATTGATAGGTATGAGTTTAGTACTGTCATTTTGATATCTTTTTGTGTGTGTTGACAGTTCTTTGTTCCACTTAATTTTCTGTGCTGAGTCGTTTTTCTTTATGTATTTTCTTTTCATCTTTTTCATTGTTGTAGATTTTGTATTTGCTGAATCTTTATGTTGTTTTTTATTTCGATGTGTAGGATTGTTAGTTTCCTTAGTGGTTACCTTAATATTTACCCCTATTTTTCTAAGTTTAAACTAGCCTTTTATTTCTTTATATCACCTTGTCTTCCTCTCCATATGAAAGATCTATGACTACATTGTTTAGTCCTTGTTTTTTGTTTTAATGTTGTCATCTTTTACATACTGACATCTCTGTTTTCCTCTTTTCAGCCTTTTAGCTTTGATTTGTTTTTGTATCTTCCCTATCTGGGCTGATGTTTGGTTGCTGTCATGGATTGAATTGTGTCCCCAAAAAATATCTGTCAACTTGGCTGGGTCATGATTCGAAGTACTATACAATTGTGTAATCTGATGTGATTTCCTTATGTGTTGTAAATTCTATCACTGTGATGAGGTTATGCTGATGAGGTTTACAAGATTAGCTAGTGTCTTAATCCAGTCTCTTTTGAGACGTAAAAGAGAGAAGTGAACAGAGACACATGGGAACCTCACACCACCAAGAAAGCAGTGCCAGGAGCAAAGCGTGTCCTTTGGACCAGAGGTTCCTGCGCTGAGATGCTCTCAGACTAAGGGAAGACTGATGCATCACAAGGACTTTCCTCCAGAGCCGACAGAGAGAGAAGGCCTTTTCCTGGAGCTGATGCCTTGAATTTGGACTTGCAGCCTACTGGACTGTGAAGAGAATAAACTTCTCTTTGCTAAATCCATCAACTTGTGGTATTTCTGTTGGAGCAGCACTAGATAATTAAGACAGTTGCTCTGTCCTGTGTTCTAGTCTTGGGTTGTTATCTGATGTTATTGATTTTCTAACTGGAGGACTCCCTTTAGTATTTCTTGTAATTTCGGTTTGGTTTTTGCAAATTCCCTAAACCTCTGCTTACCTGGAAATGTCCTAATTTTGCCATTATATTTGAGATATAGTTTTACTGGATATAAAATTCTTGGCTGGCAATTTTTTTCCTTCGAGGCTTTATATATGTCATCCCATTGCCTTCTTCCCTGCATGGTTTCTGCTGAGTAGTCCGAGTTCAGTCTTATTGACTCTCCTTTGTAGATGACTTTTCATTTATCCTTAGCTGCTCTTAAAATTCTCTCTTTATCTTTGGTTTTGGCAAGTTTGATTATAATATGTTTTGGTGACTTTCTTTTGGAATCTACCTGTGTGGAGTTCGATGAGCATCTTGAATATATATCTTCTCATCTTTCACGATATCAGGGAAGTTTTCTGCCAACAAATCTTCAATAATTCTTTCTGTATTTTCTGTTCTCTCTCCTGTTCTGGTACTCTAATCACTCATAGGTTATTCCTCTTGATAGAGTCCCACATAATTCTTAAGGTTTCTTTATTTTCTTTAATTCTTTTATCTGATATTTCCTCAAATAAGTTGGTGTCAAGTGCTTTATCTTCAGTTTGACTAATTCTGACTTCCATTGCCTCAGTTTTGCTCCTATGACTTTCTATTGAGTTGTCTAATTCTGAAATTGTATTGTTAATCTTATGGATTTCTGTTTGCTGTCTTTCTGTGGATTTGCAGCCTGTTAAATTTGTCATTATGCTTTTACAATCTTCTTAAGTTCCTCTTTTGCTTTGTCTGTGTGTTCCTTGGCTTGTTCTACATTTTGTATGATCTCCTTCCTGATCTCTTGAAGAGTTCCGTATATTAATCTTTTGTATTATACCTCTGGTAATTCCAAGAAGTTCTCTGCCTACAGAAAATTTCTTGATTCTTTATTTTGGGAACTTGTTGAAGCCATCATGGTCCTCCTTTTTATATGATTTGATATTGACTGTTGTCTCCAAGCCATCGATAAGTTGTTATATTTATTTATTTTATGTTTGTTTACTGTGTCCTAGCTTCTTGTTTTGTTTTGTTTTGATATACCCATATAGGCTGCTCTTGTGAGCTAGTTTGATTATTGGCACCTTTGAAGCTCTAACGTTCTGTCACCAGGTGGTTAGATTGCTACTAGGTATATGAGCCCAGAAGTGTTGTTTACTTTTCTTGTATGAATTCAACTCAGGTGTCCAGGTAATTGGTCACCAAGTATGTAGTGCAGGCTCTCATCAACAGTCCTAGACAGACGGGTTATTGGTGTAGGCACAGGTATCTGGCTGCAGTAGGGGTTCATGCGATGAGGAAGACAGGGGGCTGATGGCTGCCTCTGAGTGTCTGGGAGGAAAATGTGTCCCTGTTCCCTAGGCCACATCAGTGGGTGGGTTTTGCAGCCAGGCTATGAGCACCCAGTGCTGTTGGCTGTAAGGACTGGGGGGCACCACTTATTCTTGGACCCCCATCTTGGGTGATTGGGTGGTGTGGGTGGAGCCACCAGTCCTCAGGCCCCTGATGTGGGTAGGTGAGGATGCTGCTTAATGGGCACAGCAGTGTCAAATGTCACGAACTTGCCACTTCACCATATAACTGATACAGTTGAAGTTAGGCTTCAGGTATATACCCTGTTGAACTGTGGTAATGAGGGCCTATGCTGTTGAAATGGGCCCACATAAGTCTATGCAGGGATGAAAGGCATTAAAAGTTTGTGGACCCCTTATGCCTGTGCCTAGGTAAAGGAGCTGTGCCTACCCTGAGTTCCTGGCTTAGGGGAGCTGGCAGATTATTTTTTCCTGTTTGTTAATTTGTTCCCTCTTCAAGGCTGGGAGAATGACTCAGTATGCATGATAGATCTTACTTCCGGCCAAGGGAACTTAGCAGTGGATGAAACCAGCCCAGGACCTGGTGCAGAGTGGGGAGGGGGCAGGTAAATGGGAGAGAAGTTTTTACCAAAGGGGGTGTTTTTTGATCTTCACGGTAGGTTAGACGCATGTATTTATCTTTTGCTGATTGAGAACCGCTTTTCACTGGTTCTGGAGGCTTGAGTAGACTCTTGGCCACTCAGTCTCTCCCGATGTGGAAAATGCATCCCGAGTGCCACTGCTTGCCTCACCGCATGTGCTGACTGCAGGGTACTGGTTCCCACCAGGTCAGGTCTGGCAACTCCTCGGTGCTTCTGAACCGTCTTTCCCTCCCCCTGCCACTCAGTCCAATTCCTCAACTTTGCCTTTGATGTTCAGGGCTCCTAGATTGTCATATATAATCGATTCACTTGTTTTTTCAGGTCTTTGTTGTAAGAGGGAACACAGAAAGCGTGTGACTACTCCACCGTCTTGTCCCCGCCTCCTCCAATTTGTATTTTTGAAGGATCACTGTGGCTGCCACTTGGGTGGCTATTGCAGTAATCCAGGCAAGAGAAGATGACAACTGAGACCTGGGTGATGGCAGTGCGGATGGTGAGAAATAAACAGATTCCAGATTTGACAAGAAATTTGCTCTCAACCCTTGCCTTAGGATCCTTGTGCTACAAATGAGGTATGGGTTTATGGATCCCTTTTATTGCGATCTTCCTTCAAATTTTAAGTCCAGTTTGGCGGTTAATGTTCAAGCTAGACTCTGTGAGAGCTCGGAAAGGATAAATTAGATTCTGCCCGCCCTTAGAAGTTATGACCAAGAACTAGGAGTAATCCTTGTTCTAGCTGCCAAAGTCTTCAATCCAGGATTCACTCCCCCCTGGGTGGCACCAACAGTTAAGCACTCGATTACTAGTGAAAGTTTGTCAGTTCAAACCCACCCAGAGGCGCCTTGGCAATCTACTTCCAAAAGGTTGCACCATGAAAACACTTTGGAGCAATTCTACTCTACACACATGGGGTCACTATGAGACAGAACTGACTCTACAATAGTAACAACAAATACTCGACTCATGGCTGATTCTGCTTTCTCAGTATTCCTTGAATCTGTCCACCCCTCTTGATCCCCAAGGCCATTTCCAAACCTTTATCCAACTTGCCTGGACAAGTGATGATAGCCTTCTCACTGGCCTCCCTGCATCCAGTCTTCAAGTCCACCCTCCACAGGGTTGCCTGAATAAACATACTAAAACCCAGACCTGATCATGTCCCTTTTCTACTTGAAATCTTTCAGTGTCTGCCCGTGATGTTTGAGAGAATATCCAAGCTCCTTATCGTGATACAAAAGACTCCCCTCAACCTGGCCCCTGCCTACTTCTCCAGCGACACTTCCAGCCCTCTGCAGCCTCACACTGAACGCTCTAGCTTCACCCAGCACTCCCTACCTTACTTCTGTGGCTTTGCTTATGCTCGTCCCTCTGCCTAAAAAACCTTTCCCAGTCCCTTCTGGGTGGTTACTTCTACTCCTGCCTCACACTTAGCTCAGGAAACACAGCCTTCAAGAATCCAGGAACGCTTCCCTGTGCTCTGATGCTCGGTGGTCCCAGAAGACCTGGTGTGTAGGTAAGCCTCTACTTACTGCTCTGGATAGTAATTATTGATTGGTTTGCCTGCCTTCCATCTAGACCATGAGTTTCTTGAGGACAAGGATCTTATCTGTTCATCTTTGTGTCCGGGCCTTTTCTACTGTGACTGGCACATAACAGGTGCTCTGGAAACACTGTTGAACTTGATGGCCATTGCCACACTGGCCATACCATCAGGACAGCCTGGTTGCTAACGTTCTCATTGTAAGCTAGGATCAGCTGGCTTGTCTGTATCAGCCCCGAGCCCTCAATCTTGTCAGGTAGGGACAATCTTCTGACTCTTTTTCCACATCAGGCAGAGAGAATCTCCAGATGCAGAAGCCTATGAGAGTTCTCTCCAGTTAGCACTGTGACTTGGCTTGCCAGGGGAAGAATTCTGAAGTTGTCTCCAAATAGGGAGAAAGGATTAGCTGTTGTTAAAACAGCATGGGAGCTGTCAGTAAGGAAATATTCTCTCTGAGATGGACCCTCCTAAAATAGACAACACAATGCTTCTAAATATTAGCTACTAACTGGACAGAAGCCTGCTGCTTACCGAGCCTGACTCTTCTTCCCAGCCAGGGGCCCAGTGATGCCAATTCCACTGAAGTCTGGTATACCGTGGATGTTAGGATATAGCCCACCTGACATCGTAAGGGGAAGAGGCCCTTAACTGGTAAGCAGGCAGGATGTAGTGATAGTAATGTCACAAGTAAAATGCTGTATTCAGGCTTTCTGAATAGTGTTACAATAATAGGGAGAATGAACAGTCAGAAGTCTCCATGAGCCAGGTGTTGTTAGAAAAGCATTCATTCAACTTTTTATCAAGAGTGCTCATACCAAGTGGATTAGTTATCGATTGCTTATCCCAACTTATCCCAAAACATAGGAGCTTAAAATAGCAAATATTTATTATCTCACAATTCCTGAAGATCAAGAATGTGTGAGTGGCTCAGCTGGGTGATTCTTTGTTCAGAGTCTCTCTGAAGGCTTGACTGGGGCTGGAGGATCCCTTTTCAAGATGGCTCACTCACATGGCTGTTTCTTGCTGGCTGTTGGCAGGAGGACTCAATTCCTCTTCCCGTGGACCCCTCCCTAGAACTGCTTGAGTATGCTCATGATATGGAGGTTATCTTAGTTTCCTAGGGCTGCCATAACAAAATACCACAAAGTGAGTGGCTTTAAAGAACAGAAATTTATTGTCTCGCAGTGCTGGAGGGTTCAGATCAGGGTATCAGTCATGTTGAATCCTTATGAGGGTTCTGAGAAACTGTTCCATGGCCGTCTTCTAGCTTCTGGTGGCTCCTGGCAATCCTTGGTGTTCCTTGGCTTGCAGCTGCATCTGCCTCCATTGTTATATGGTCGTTCTTCTGTCTAACTCTGTGTGTCTGTTCTCCTCTTCTTTAAGGTCACATTTAGGTGGGATTAGGACTCACTCTACTCTGTCTTAAAAGACTATTTCCAAACAAGTTCAAGTTCACAGATACCAGGGTTAGGATTTCAGGATATCTTTTAGGGGGACACAATTCGATCCATAACAGCAGCTGGCCTACCTCAGAGCATGTGATCCAAGAAACAGACCAAGAAGGAAGGCTCAATGTCTTTATGACTTAGTCTTAGAAGTTGTACAATGTCACTACCACTTTATTCTGTTTGTTAGAAGCAAGTCAATAAGTCCAGCCCACAGTCAACGGGGAGGACATTAGGCTGCACGTACTGAAGAGAGTGACAAAGTTGTGGACATGTTTTAAACCACCTCACCAAGTAAAGAAGAAAATGGAAATTTGAAAGTCGAGGCTGCTCAGATTCCTGTTTATATAATCGATCGATGGGGATTTGGCATGAAGAAAAGAGTCCTAGATTGAGAGAGATGGCAAGATTCATTTATTAATTCATCCTTACATCTATTCATACAACAGTCATTGAGCATCTACTCTGTGTAGTTGGGAAACTATGTCGTAGGGCTCTTGAAGAGGCACGATTATAATTAAAATAACAATTGCTGACTTTTATAAAGCATTTACTGTGTGCCCAGTACTGCAAAGAGCTTTACATTTAATTATCTCATTTAATCCTCCCAATAAGCTTTTGAGGTAGGTACCATCATTATTCTCCATTTTCAAGATGACTACTACTATTATTATTCTCCATTTTATAGATGAGAAACTTTGAGAGGGGAGGTAACATACTTTCAAAGGGTGGAACCATGATTTCAACTGAAGGACTCTGATCTCAAAGCTCTTATGCTTATGCTGCTATACTATACTAATAATGATAATTATTATTACTATTTTAATTATGTATTCCTGTCATCCTGCTGAGGACTGAGACTCAAAGAGGTTGAGTGACTTGTCCAAGGTTGTTTGGCAGAGCTAGGGTGCAAAGCCAATTCCTGAGAGTTCTAAGTCTGTGCTCTTTCTTCTGCACTTGCTGGAAACGGAGTCTTTTCTGTCTGCTTCCTGCAGAAACGGAGCTAAGATGGAAGAGGGCCCAGGGGGATGGGGAGGGGTGTGGGAAGGTGGAAAAATATTGCTGAGGCCTGGAAGCTTTTATAAGCATGGATCTCCCCTGGTTGGTTGAAGAACACATCAGAATCTCTCCGGAGGCTGCTGTGAAGATGGTGTGGAATTCCTGATGTGCCTGATGAGGTGTTGTTACACCGAGGCTGTCAGCCAGCTGGCTCTCTCAGAGACAGCCTCTCTGGGATCTGGAAGCTCCAGACCCTGACGCTGCAACGACGGATGATCTCAGATGTAGCTAAGAATTATGGAGCCCTTACCGTGCACTGTACACATTGCTAAGGCATTGTGCACATTTTCTCAGGTCACCCTCACAGCACAGACAAGTCAATAAGATTATTATCCCATTTTACAGAGGACAAAACTGAGGTGCAGAAAGGGTGACTGGTGTGAGGCCATGCAGATATCCAGTGTGAAATGCGATTAACTGAGGTTTGGAGAATTGCTGAATTGTAATGGGTAAGCCTGGGGGCCTGGAGTTAGGGAGCCTGGGGTCAAGGCTGTACTGTGACATTCATGAGCCTGAGGTACTTTTGCCTTTGTGGACCCCTTCCTTCATTAAAAAAAAAAAAAAAAATTATATTTTATGACTATGTTGGAATAAAGATGAATCAAACCCAGATTTGATTCATTATTATATATTCATTATCACTATAATCATTTTTTTCTGATTTTAAAGTAAATTAAAATTAGAAGTTTTGTGGACCTGTAAAAGTATCATGGGCCCTAGGCACAGTGTTTACTGTGTCTAGTGGGTAAGTTGGCCCTGTCTGAGGTTGAATCCTAATTTTACCACTTGCTGACCTTGTGACCTTGGCTAAGTTACTTTCCTTCTTTGTGCCTCAGTTTCCTTCCCTGTAATAGAGGAATAAATGGTAGACTATATTATCTATGGAGCATGGTGGTGAAGTGCTTGGCTGTAAACAAAAGGGTCAGCAGTTCAAATCCACCAGCTGCTCCTTGGAAACCCTATGGGGTAGTTCTACTCTGTCCTGTAGGGTTGCTATGAGTGGGAATCAACTCAACGGTAATGGAAGGAAATAGTATATATGGTGATAATGAGGATGAAGTGAAGTAATACTGTAAAATGCTTAGCACAGTGACTGCCATAAATGAAACAGCTCAATAAATCAATAAACACTAGTTGACATTTTTATTATTAAGAAACTTGTCCTGGTCCCACAGCTAGCAAGTGGTACCCCAGGGTTGTCTGACTATAAAACCTCTTATCTGAACCTCCTGAGTGTGATGGGAGAAAAAATGATGGACAGCCAGAGCTGAGAATTTGGCTTCAGTGAATCCATTTCATGAATAAAACACACAGTTAATAGATTATGCATTTTCCAGAATAATTTTGAGTACCAAAATTCTCTCCCATTTTTCCGATGAGTGTATGTATATAGTTTCAGCTATGAACTTTGAATTCAGGTTAGGAAAATATGCTCCTGCTGGGGTTATGGTACAGAATCCCTGGGTGGTGTAAATGGTTAAGCACTTGGCTACTAACTGAAAGGCTGGTGCTTTGAACCCAACCAGAGGCTCCTCAGAAGAAAGGGCTGGTGATCTGTTTCCAAAAGGTCACAGCCGTTGAAAGCCCTATGGAATGCAGTTCTACTCTGACAAACATGGAGTCACTGTAAGTTCGAATCGACTTGATAGCACCTCGTTTGGGAGTTATGATGTAGGAGAAAGAGGCAAGAATCTGAAGTATGAGTCAGCTTCAGTTGAGGTGGACTTGGATGAGGAGGACTTAGACTCTTCAGGGATCCGGAGAAGTGCCCTCCTTACCCCTCCTTCACCACCACTGCCTCTTGTGCCCATGTGTGGAATTCTGGAGGCTGGACAATGGAATTCTGGATTGAGGAAGTCTCCTACAGTGAAACAAACAAGCAAGCAAACCAGACTGTTAATAATAGGCTGACAGACTTTGAAGACTGGATCTTTGGGATCATCTAGCCCAGGGGCTTCAAGCTGCTCTAAGGAGTTACAGAGCTCTGACAGAATAAGAACTTACCCCTGCTGAGAATTTGCATTTCCGCCCTAGATACACTGAATCAGAATCTACAGTTTAATAAGATCCCCAGGTGATTCTTATGTATAATTATATTTGAGAACATGGCTCTACTAGTGGTTCTCAGAATTGATCCCTAACCAGCAGCATTAGCATCACCTGGGAACTTGTTAGACATGCAAATTCTCAGCAGGGTTTCTAACAGGAAAGAACCGATTCAAAGCCCTGTGTGTGACCTTGGGCAAGTTACTCAACTTCTCTGGGTCTCAATTGCCCAATGTAATTCATGGATCATAATAATACCTACTTTGTAGGGCTATTAAGATTATTTATATGAATTATTAAATGAATTAATGCTTGTGGCAGGTATACAGAAAATGCTGTATAAGTGTTTGTTAAAAGAGAAAAAAAGAAGAAGAAGAATGGCTCAGCAGCCTCCACCAAAGGAAAGGCCAGTGCCCTATCCTCACTTCAACTGGAGAACCTCTGCTTTATCTGTTGTATCCCTTGGGCTTTCTTATAAAATGTAATTAAAAGGAAAAACAATTAGAATGCTGTTCTAATATAATCTCTTATTTTACAAATGGGAAGACACAACCAGGAAAGTCAAGTGTTCTGCCCAAGGTCCCACAACTAATGAATGGTGGGCAGAACAGGTATAGAAACCACTGCACCATCTCCTTACTCTGGGCTGAAAGAAAACTGAAGTTTGAGTTTCATTCCCCTGCAAAAGTCTTATGGATCATTGACAGCTTCATGCTGGCCGGACTAAAAGCAGAAAAATGAACTCTATGCTCCTACATGGCAAAGGTCATGGAAGATGCCTCACCAAGGGGTTGTTCTCTCTTGTCCCATGTCTGGTGTAAAAGATTTTGAGCAGGCTGGATGGATTCCCGGGTGCTGGAATCTTCTCTAATGTAGAAGACTTTGGGTTTGACCACCCAGCACCCATTCTAGCCCTTCCCACACAGTAGCAGCTATGGGACTTGGGGAATTGATGTCAGCTCTAGGTCTCTGATTATTCTAACTGATCATGATAGCCCCACCCCCTTTGCCAGTGACTGATTCAAGGATGGCAAGTCTAGAACAATTTAGGTTAATGAGACCCTAGAAGATGTTTGCCAGTTTCATAGCAACATACAAGACACCACAATATGACAAACTGACAGTCGGGTAGTGGTCAAAGTCAAGAGGATGATGAAAAACATCTTTACTATTCCTGTGCTCTTCTGATGGGCACCTTCTCTCCCACTTTACCTTCCACTTTAATTTTCTACCCTTCAGAATCACTCGACGGCAACAGGTTTGGTTTTGGTTTGGCCCTTCCTCCAGACTCCTGGCTCCAACCAGCCACAACTCCTTGTGATTGAGGCTAAAGAGGCCTATCTCTATCTTACTAATATTAATTGGTTCTTGTAGATCTTCAGAACATTATTGTGCTAAAAACTCTGTCCTCTGATCTCCTTCCAGGGTTGAGAATGGGAAAGAACAGAGAGAACACAAGGCCAGGAAAAACCCATCCTGCCATATAATCAAGAGAGGTAACACAAAATGGGTCAGGTCTGAAATTCACAATGCTAATTTCCACTTGAAACACTGTTCATTTAGTAACACTGGCCTTGTCTGCCCCAGGCAAGAAGGGAGGCCTTGCTTGACAGGGAGTTTAGCATTATTGACAAAAATTGGTAATGTCAACTGTGGTGCTTGGGTCTGGGAGCAATACTCTTGTGTCTCAGTTTTTCTACCTATGTTGTTGTTCTTGTTGTTAGTTGCCATCGAGTTGCCTCCGACTCATGGTGACCTTGTGTATACCAGAACAAAACGTTGCTCGGTCCCGTACCATCTTCATCACTGTTGCTATGTTTGATTCCATTGTTGTAGTTATTGTGTCAGTCCATCTCATCAAGGGTTTCCCTCATTATTGTTGGCCTCTACTTTACCAAACACGATGCCCTTTTCTAGCAATTGCTCTTTCCTGATGACGGATCCAAAGTAAAAGCATTGAAGTTTCGCCATCCTCGCTTCTAAGGGACATTCTGGTTTTAATTTTTCTAAGACTGATTTGTTCATTCTATTGGTAGTCCATGGTATATTCAATATACTTGGCCAACACCACAGTTGGAATGCATCAGTGCTTCTTCTGTCTTCCTTTTTCATTATCCAGATTTAGCATGCATATGAGGCAATTGGAAAAACCATGGCTTGGGTCAGACGCCTTAGCCATCAAAGTGACATCTTTGCTTTTTAAAACACTTTTGAAAAAGTCACAGTTAGAAAGAAAACCCTTTCTACCTATAAAGCGGCCTAAGTATTACCAGTTTCTAGAATGGAGAAAAGGAAGCTCGTCCAAAGGCCCCATCTCTTAATAAAGTTGTTTAAAGTATGACTGAAGGTAAACTTTCTCTTCAAGGTCAAGTTCTGCTTTCTGATTCATGCATTTGTCATCTTCTTTGCCAAGAGGCGAGGTCTGGGAGGTGAGGTCCCTGACCGGGCTCCAGTTTTGTTTTGGTCTTCATCAAGGTGTCTGTTGGTGGCACATTTCCTTTTCTTTGCTTCAGGTTTCCTTGTGGCAGAGCTCCATCACAATGACGCTTCAGCTGCTCTTGGTCCCCTGTCACCATTTCCCAGGGGAGGAGGACTAACTATGTGATTGGTGGGTTTGGGTGAAGGAACTGGGCATACTCCACTCAGTACCTTCCTTCCTTCCTTCCTTTTCTTTGGCAATGCCCATTCTCTTGGGCTCCTCCATGCCTTAAGTCCTGTGGGGGAGGCTCTACCTGTGAGGTGTGAGGTCTGCTCCCATCCAGTGCTGCCTAGGACTGGGTAGCTAAGTCTGCCCAATTCTGGGTGAGGGATTAGAAGGCCCCTTAGTCATACAACTAAAGCCAACTTCTCCATAGTCAGTTTTATTGGTAATAAAATAATATTTTCATCTCTACCTACTTGATTCCTGTATCTTCCCTTCATTTCATTCCAAATTCAAGCAGGAAAAAGTGGAGTGTTATTTACTGGGTTTCCCCCAAGCCCCAACAGTCTCCGTAGAGATACATCTAAGAAGCTTAAAATCAAATTAGAGAATTGGATTTCCCCAAAAATAGAAATAACACATCATTTTAAGAGTAACAATAAATAGAGACAACACGTAATTCATTATACATCTAGTAATGAAGTGTGGTTTTTGTTTTTTTTTTTTTAAATTGTGCTCTTCCAATCTGTAGCTAAAATATTTACATGGGACCCTGGTGATATGCAGGCGGTGGTTTACAGAGCACAGCATGTTCAAACCAAACAGTTGCTCTGTTCCTGATTTTGGAAACTCGTCAAGGAATCAGTGTTTACTTAGACAACTTGGGGCCCCGAGCGGCTCTTATGTAGGCTGGAATCTAGCCAAGGAGGAGCCGTGGCCCGGGAGCATTCCTCCTCCTCCCCACTGATTGTTGAAACTCAGACCTCTCGACTCTACAGGGCCCTCTGGAGGGCATCATGTTCAACCTCTGATCCACTGTCCCATCCCCAAGGCTGCACTGTGCAGACTAAGTCTGGTTTTAGAATCGGCCCCTTGGCACCCATCCTAGTGAGTAATCCTGTGTGTGACTGTCTCATTCATTTAATTCCCAAAGGGAGACAGTGGACTTCAGAGCAAAGGAGTTGATGTTTAATACTTGGGGTAGCTTAAATTAGTCTGGAGCATACTGCAAGAGGTGAACCAGCTGTGAGAAGCAGGCCACAGAGATCCTAGGAAGGCCAAGAAACAAGATTTTCCATTTCTACCCAAAGCAAGAAAACAAGCCCAAAATGATAATAGAACAACTGATGTACTAGTTGTGAGCATTGATGATAAGTTGTGTAAGGTATGTGCCACACTCCTTGAAACATGTCATTGTTGTTAGTTGCCATCAAGTAGGCTCTGACTCATGGCAACCCCATGTATAATAGAATGAAACATTGCCTAGTCCTGCTCCATCTTCATGATCATTGGTATGCTCGAGTCAATTGTTGCGGCCACCCCATGTATAATAGAATGAAACATTGTGTGGTCCTGCTGCATCTTCATGATCACTGGTATGCTCGAGTCCATTGTTGCAGCCACTGTGTATTTTGAGTGACTTCCAACCTAGAGGCTCATTTCCCAGCTCTATATCACACAATATTTTGTTGTGATCCATAGGGTTTTCATTGGTTTATTTTTAGAAGTAGATCTCTAGGCTTTTCTTCCTAGTCTGTCTTAGTCTGGAAGCTCTGCTGAAACCTGCCCACTATGGGTGACCCTGCTAGTATTTGAAATACCAGTGGCATCACTTTGAGCATCACAGCAACATGAAAGCTGTCACAGTATAACAACCTGACAGATGGGTGGTAGGCCTGGCACGTAGGCTCTCAAATAACAGGTAGTAGTAATTGCTGCTATTATTCTCATTGATATAATTTTGAAAACTCATGGTATCAGTGCGTAGTCAGGACCAAAGGGAATTATGCTGATGGGGTTAAAGTAGTGGATAACAATTATTTCAATCAGCCCCATTCTTGTTTCAGTTTGGCAACTGCCTCTCCCTGATCTTATGTGGTCCTCATGGGACTGTCAGTCACTGTGGCTGCCAGTACAGGGGTGTGCAATGACCCAGGCCTGACCAATCATGGTAGCTGATCTCTCCATCCAATGTGATTGGTCCAAGAGGTAGGCTTGTTACCCAGGCAGGGCCAATCAGAATCCTTCTGTGAGATTTAGAATCCTCCATGAGGCAGCTTGGTGCAACAGAGCAGGAGTTTTGGTGTCTGAAGATATGGATTCTGGCTCATGAAATTAGACAAATTATTTCAATTCTTTGAGCCTCAGTGTCTTCATTGTAGCATATAATGGGAGTAAAACCTACCTTTGAGCATTGTGAGGATTAAATGAGATGAGATATACAATGCTTGCAAATAGTAGACATCAATATATAGCTTCTATTGGTAACATTCATAATAAAAAAATAATACTCTAGCCAATCCTACTCTCACATCCTGCCTGTAAGCACTTTAAAATTGCTGTAATTCTAGTAGGGGAGAAGCCAATCTTAGTTTTCCTGAGCACTTAAACTTTCTGGAAAGTAGAAATGGGGTGAGAAAGTAAAACCCCAGGATAGAAAAATCATCATCCAACCAATCCATTAATAACAGTTTCTTGAGGATCTTTGTCTAAAGTTCTAGAAACTGTCTTCAGTCTTGACATTAGAGCAGTGCTGTCTAATAGAAATTTCTGCTGATGATAATTTTTTATATCTGTACTGTCCACGAATAGCCACATTGGGCTATTGAGTATTTGTTATTGTTGTTGTTTAGTTGCCATTGAGTCGGCTCCAACTGATAGCAACCTTACGCATAACAGAACAATACATTACCCAGTCCTGAGCCATCTTCATGATCATTGCTATGTTTGAGTCCATTGTTGCAGTTATTGTGTCAGCCTATCTCATTGAGGGTTTCCCTCATTTTCACTGGCCCTCTACTTTAGCAAACATGGTGTCCTTTTCTAGAGATTGGTCTTTCCTGTTGACATGTCCAAAGTAAATGAGTTGAAGTCTCACCATTCTTGCTTCTAAGGAACATTATGGTTGCATTTTTTCTAAGACTGACCTGTTCGTTCATTTGGCAGTCCATGGTATATTCAATATTATGGCTAATGTGACTGAAGAACTGAATTGTTATTTTATTTTATTTTAATTCATTTAAATTTAAATTGCCAATGTGGCAATGGCTACCATATTGGACAGAGCAGCTCTAGATTGAAGCATGGCGTGAGCAGATAAATACAGAATTGGGTGAAACCCAGTGTTTGCCTGGGCAGGAACTTGTAAGAGTGGGAATACAACCTGGATGCATGTGAGTCTTCAGGGTTGGAGCAGGTGCTGAAAGAAAGTCATCTATCTAGTTAGCAATTTTTAAAAGAATGGATTCTGGTTTGCGCCCTGCACTATGCACAAAACTGCAGGACTTCTGAGCATATCGTCTTTAATTTTTTAAAAAAATTTTTAAATAGCAAAAGTAATTTAACTGCATTATAGAGTCGTAACTAGAGAGAAAAAAATCCCTCCTAATCCCACTACACAGTTATGATCATATTTATACATTCCCTTTCAGTCTTTCATACATCCATATTTATATTTCATAAATATTTATAAATTGTAATCACCATGGACATACATTTTGTACACTACATATTTTACTTATTGAAAGTACTTTTCTCTGTCATCATATCCTTTGTATTATTTTCAACAATCGCAAAATAGTCTCCTGACTATATTCACTATAATTCATGTACACCAAAACAAAACTGGCTGCCGTCGAGTCAGTTTTGACTCCTGGTGACCCCACATGTCTCAGAGTGGAACTGCACTCCATAGTTTTCAATGGCTGTGACCCTGCAGAGGAGCCCTGGTGGTGCAGTGGTTAAGTGCTGGGCTGCTAACCAGAAGGTTGGTGGTTCAAATCCACCAGCCACTCCGTGGGAGAAAGATGTAGCAGTCTGCTTCTGTAAAGATTACAGCTTTGGAAACCCAATGGGGCAGCTGTACTCCATCCTATAGGGTTGCTGTCAGTCCAAATCAACTTGATGGCAACAGGTTTGGTTTTTTTGTTTTTGTTTTGTGTGTGTGTGCTTTTTGGTGACCTTTCAGAAATAGATTGCCAGACCTTTCTTCTGAGTGCCTCTGGGTGGATTCAAGCCACCAACCCTTAGTTCAGTAGCCTAGCATTTAACCATTTGCACCTCCCAGGGATTCCTATAATTCATATAACCATTACCCTATTTTCACATTTTTTTAGGGTGTTTTCAGTTTTCTCCAGAGTGATGCTGGGATAGGTGTCCTGCATGTAACTTTTTTTTCCCTCATATTTTTGTGTGGCTGAGGGAGCATGAACATTGAAGGCAGATAGAGCTGGATTTAAATCCTGGGTCTTCCCCACTTAGTAGCTATGTGACCTCTGACAAGATCATTCATCTCACTGAGCCTCAACTTTTTCATCTATAAAATGGGAATAATAATATCTGCCTTTCAGGGTTGTTGTGAGAACTGGATATCTGCAGATTGCCTCCCTGACTGCCCAGCACTGAGGAGATGCTCAGTGAATTATAACTAACACTATTATAATTATTTTTTAAACTATTATTATTTTTAGGAAGTTCAATTACTGGTGATCTTTATAGTCTAGTCACAGATCTGAGGACTTTCCACTTTTGAGAAATTTCCTTGTTTCTGATAATGAGTCTTGTGACACGTCCTTTCTGGCAGGCTGAAGGTTGCTATGGTATTAGAGCTATGGCATTAGAGAACTGGGGCTGAGAAGAAACTGTGGGAGACGCTGGGGGAAGCGCTGCAGAATGGAGCCAGTGTGGGCAGGAGTGGGGTCTGTCCTTTACCTATAAACCAAATGTATAGTCCTCTTCTCAGCCTTGCTTCTCCCCAGAGCTTGTCTCTTCCCACGGTGATAGGTGCTGGTAACAAGCTGAAAATGGAGGACGGCAAAGTGTAGGTGGAAGAATAGTATTTTCTTGCCAGAGTTGGCAGCTGAGGGCTGGTAGATAAGGCACTGTATTTGGAAATCTTGCTTCTCTGGGGGTTCTAGTCCCACTTGAGCTGCAGTGGGCGAATTACTAAGCCCCTTTGAGCCTTGTTTTCCTTGTCGGTTAAATGGTGATAATAATTTCCACACAGAATTAAGAAGCTGAGATAATAAAGGAACAATACAGTGCTAATCCCCAGGTATGGAGCATCTACTATGTGCTAGGTCCTGGACTGAGCGATTCACATGTGTTATCTCATCCAGTTGTTACAATCGTTCTCAAAGTTAGGCATTATTATTTCCATTGTACAAGGAGGACACCAGGGCTCTGCAAGGTGAAGGCCCACGTACATCCCAGGGCTCCCGCATTGTAAACTGTAAAGTCCTGGATGGTTGTAATTTGTTTTCTGGCCCTCTGGAGTTGCTCTCATCTCATTGCCTGGAGATTTCTGCTAGAAACTTCTCCTTAAAGGTTGCAGAATTCATTGAACAAATTAATTTGACATATATTTGTTGAGTACCAATTATGTTTACCACCCTTCTATTAGTTGGTCGTACGGTTGTGGCTTGCATGTTGCTATGATGCTGGAAGCTATGCCACTGGTGTTTCAAATACCAGCAGGGTCACTGATAGTGGAAAGGTTTCAGTGGAGCTTTCATACTAAGACAGACTAGAAGGAAAGGCCTGGCTATCTACTTCTAAAAATTAGCCAATGAAAACCCTATAGATCACAACAGACCTTTGTCCAATATAGTACTAGAAGATGAAACCCCTAGGTTGAAAGGCACTCAAAATACACAGTGGCCACAGCAATGGACTTGAGCATAGCCATTGTGAAGATGGCCATTCCTCTGTAGCAAAGATCCAAAAAACTGAGTCAAAACAGAGTCACACATCAATCCTGAAACTGTAAGCATCAAATGAAGAGATAAAGAACTCAGCCAAGCACTGAATGGAATAAGAAGCTGACCGAGAACAGAGAATGAGGAGAGATACATGCAGAGGTCCCCTATCAGCCACCGGAGCACGGATCTGCCACCTTGGTTTCCTACTGGAGATCAGTGAACAGGGGGTACAAGAAAGCAGCTTCACGGAGCTTCTAGCAGGAGACAGAACAACTGGTAACCAGCGATATATGCTTTCCCACCACCCCCAGTTGACCTCCTCTGCTTCCTGCAGCCACAGTCTCTTGGCCGGGAAGCACGGGTTTCACCCTAGTGTTGCTTGGATTCCACCCACCCGCACTAGCCAGCTCCCTGAGTGCCATTTGTTGGCTGTTGGTATTGTTTTTTACCACTTCTTTAGATTTCTTCCTTACCTCTTACCACCTCCCCCTCCTTTCTCTCAAATACCGGGCTCCCTATGCCGTCTTTGCTTCTTCCTGAAAGGCTGCAAAACACTGCTTGACTGTAAAACTGCTTCCCAGCCCGTGCCACCATGCCGTTGGGACCCCTGGGGCCTTTTTTGTTTGTTTGCTCTGATTTGTTGTTTTGATTTGTTTGTTTGTTTGTTTTCTTTTTCTTTTTGCGGCTTGGGAGCCCTTTCTAGCTGGCCAGTACCGTGCAAATTAGAAGGTACTCCATTACTCTGAGCAGATGCACAGGGACATCCCTGGGAACATATCTTTTTTCTTGTTTCTTTGTTTTGTTTTCTTCTGTCTCTTATTCCATTTTTATCTTTTTTTATTTCCAGTTACTCGATTTATTCATTTTTTATTTTACCCTTTTTCTTTTTTTCATTTTTGTTTTTCCCCATTTCTCAGTCTCTCATCTCTCCACTCCAGTAGCAAGCTCCCTTAGCACTCCTTTTTGTTTGTGTGTATGTTTTGGCTCCTGTTCCTCTCTCCTCTCTCTCATCTTTCCCATACCCATCTTAGCTCCACACATCCCAGTCTACCCCCTCCTTCCAGCCTACCTGTGCCATGTGCTGAACATCACACTCCCAAGCAGCAGAGGCACGACCAACTGGAACCTGCTCTGCACTGATTCCCGGTCCACACTGTCAGCCCTAGTACGTGCCATGAACAACCCATCCCAGCAACTCCCCTTCAGCTGGACATGCCCTGTAGTACCATACCTGAGCGACTGACCCTGCCCATTGGAGAAGGATGTGAAAAATATCGTGCCCACAGAGGAGCAAACAACAAAGAACGTACAGCCCGCCTGCTCAGACATAGCCAAATAAAACAAAAAAGCAGGATGAAACAAACAAATCTACAATCAATAAATGAGCAAAATAACTACTGAATGCCCCGAAGACAGCAGACGATATCAAAACATATGCAAAAACAGGACTGGATGATTCCAGTAGGCATCCAAAAGAAAACACCAGATGACTTTCCAGTGGAAGAAAAGGCACTAGAACTGATAGGGAATTCAAATCTCTAATATTCAGAGTTATCCAAGGGTTGAAGCAAAAAGCAGACAAAAATGAGGAAAAAAATAGACAAATTCATGGAAAAGGCGGACAAATTCATGGAAAATACAGAAGAAAATACATGGAAAAATGGAAGAATTCAAGAAAATAATACAGGAACAAAATGCTAAAATAAATTCACAACTAGAAATCATACAAAAACAACAATTAGAAGTACAAAAGATAAACAACAAGATTTCAGAAATGGACAATGTCATAGAAGGGCTGAGGAGCAGGTTTGAAATGATGGAAGATAGGATCAACAAAATTGAAGACAAGCAGTTGGGTACAATGCTGTTTGAGGGAAAATCAGAAAAAAGAACAAAGAAAAATGAAGAAACCGTGAGAATTATGTGGGATACAATCAAAAGCAAAAATCTGCGAGTGATTGGAATTCCAGAACTGGGGGAGGAAACAAAAACACAGGATCATTGAAGAATTGCTGACAGAAAATGTCCCAATATCATAAAAGATGAAAGCTGACCATCCAAGAAGCTCAAGGAACCCCATATAGGAGAGACCCCAAAAGAAAATCACCAAGGCATATCATAATCACACTCACTAAAACCAAAGACAAACAAAGAATCCTGAGAGCAGCTCGAGAAAAACAAAAACTCACATACAGAGAAGAAACAATAAGACTAAGCTCAGATTATTCGGCAGAAACCATGCAGACAAGAGGCAATGGGATGACATATATAAAACCTTGAAAGAAAAAAATTGCCAGCCAAGAATAATATATCCTGCAAAACTCTCGTTCAAATACGATTGTGAAATTAGGTCATTTCCAGATAAACAGAAATTAAGGGACTATGTAAAAATGAAACCAAACTTACAAGACTTATTAAAGGGAGTCCTTTGATCTGAGAACAAACAACATCAGACCACAGGCTGAATATAGGACACAGGATTGTACTAGCCAGATACCAAACTAGAAAATGAACTCTTAAGGACTATGCAAAACCAAAAGAATTACAACAAGGAACCAGAGGGGTTAATCTGTAAATGACAATGGCATCAGAGCAATAAAAGAGGGAATAAAT
>NW_004443984.1:10395940-10403545 GCF_000243295.1 Trichechus manatus latirostris
GCCTCCTAAAACAAAATGGGACTAATGAGGCACAGCAGTCCAGGGACAAGGACTAGAAGGCAAGAGGGGACAGGAAAGCTGGTGATAGGGAACCCAGGGTTGAGAAGGGACAGTGCTGACATGTCGTGGGGTTGTTAACCATTGTCATGGGGCAATATGTGTACTAACTGGTTAATGAGAAACTACTTGTTCTGCAAACCTTCATCTAAGGTAAAAAAAAAAAAATTATCTACGTGAGATCAAATTGACAACAGCAACTCAAAAGGTTTGATGGGAAGCCTAGGGGGCAATGAGTTGAAGATGATGGTAATGGAATAATTTGGAAAAGGATAGTGAGAATAGCAGCACCACTGGAAGAATGTAATTGATGTCACTGAATTGTACATGTAGAAACTTTTGAAATGGTGTAATTGGCTATGTATATTTTCAACAACAACAACAAAAAAGTCCTCCAAGGTCTAGAAGGGAGAGTGGTGACATATCGTGGGGTTGTTAACCAATGTCATAAAACAATATGTGTACTGACTCTTTAATGAGAAACTATTCTGTAAACCTTCATCTAAAGTACAACAACAACAAAAAAGATGGACAGGACCAAGCAATATTTCATTCTGTTGTTCATGAGTTGGAGCCAACTTGATGGCAACTAACAACAATAACAGGAGCCTACTGTGTGCATGATTCCAGATGCTGGGGATTCAGCGGTGAACACCATAGAGAAAGTGCCCTCAAAGAGGATTGTGGGGGGAAGACTGATGACAAACAAAAATGAATAAGTATATATGCAATATGCCCTGTGCTGCTCAGGACTGAGAACAAAAAATAGAGTAATAGGGGCGTGCTATTTTATGTCCAGTGTTCACTGTGACAAGGTGACAGTTGTGCTCACCACTCAGACATTAGCATCTACTAGACTGTTATCTCCACCAGGGTGGGGCCTGGGATCTCCTGCCTCCAGCAGAGATTCTGATTCCTAGTAGATGCTTAATAAATATTTATTGAATGGATGAACAACTGGCCTTGGTTGCAGATCTGCTGGAGAACTGTCCATTTTAGGGAGGCATGGGGTTTTGAACTCTGTTCTTATCAGCTGACATTTATGAAGCACCTACTGTATGCCAGACACTGTGCTAGCCTGAAGAGCCACAGTACAACTCCCCGCCCCTCTTGAGAACTTTTGCTACAGACATGGCGGAGCTTGCAATTCAGTGGTCCAGAGAGAAGGAAACAAAGAAAATAAGGGAACAGTATGGGGTTAAGTGCAATGAATAAGCGTTTCAGACTCAGGAAAGTGTTCAGTGTATGGCCTGAAATTTTTTCTTGGTTCAAAAAATAGCTAGTTCTGCTTTTTGGACTGGGGCTCGCTGAGTCAGGGGTTCAAAGAGAATAGCATGAGGATAGGAGTGGCAAATGTCATCTGCAGCAGATGGTGATACCCTAGAGACAGAACGTGGCCTTGAAGATGTTTTCCTCCACCCCTGCTGGCCCAGGAATCAAGGTCAGGGGCAGACAACCAAGCTCAGTTCCCTTGGGTCCTGATCACAGCCTCTTAACCAGGCCAGCCCTTCCCAAGAACATCACCCTTGTTCCACCCTTGGAGTCCACACCAGGCTCAGCAGAGTCTCAGAGGCCAGGGGTGTGAGAAGAATAATCCAGCATCTGTTATTAACCATTATTTCCATTCTTTTGTCCATGCTTCCTCCTCAGCCCTGAAGATGCTGAATCAGTGCTTCTTTCTGCAGAAACAACTGCTTTGCCAGGTCTTTGTTCAGCCTTATGAAAGAAGGGGATGATTATTAAAAGAACAGATTTTGCATTCCATATTTACCCCAGATGACATTGCCTTGATCCCTAAAATAACTCCACATCGCCTGGGTTCAACTCACTTGTTCCTTTTCATCTGGCTATTTTGCAACTTTTTATGGAGATCATCACCATAGTGATATTAACAGAGCTGGTCAGAATGAAATTCCAAACCCTTGTGTTGTTATTGGTTTTTCCTTTGTACCTCGGAACACGACTTTTTCACCCCAACCCAGCTCTTTCATTTCTTATAAGCACTTATGTTCTCAGCCCTAAGTCCTCCAGCATCCCCTTTTGACTGATTCCCGGCAGTGAAAACCACAGTGGAGGCTCTCACTAGAACAAGGGATGGAAGTGCTTAGGTTGAGTTTCCAAACTGGAAACCATATTTACCAGAAATCCTCCCCCCCCATTTTTTTTCCAGATAAAACTTGGGTCAAAGTTTCAAGGTGTTGACAGAAACACTAAATAAGCTCTAAGGGATCTTCACTGTTTGGTCCAAGGAACATGGCTATGTTGTGTTGTTGTTAGGTGATGTTGAGTTGGTCCCACCTCATAGCAACCCTATGTACAACAGAACAAAACACTGCCCAGTCCTGCGCCATCCTCACAATCATTGCTATGTTTGAGCCCATTGTTGCAGCCACCGTGTCAATCCATCTCGTCGAGGCTCTTCCTCTTTTTTTGCTGACCCTGTACTTTACCAAGCATGATGTCCTTCTCCAGGGACTGGCCCCTCCTGATAACATAACCAAAGAACATGAGATGAAATCTCTCCATCCTCGCTTCCGAGGACCCCTCTGGTTGTACTTCTTCCAAGACAGACTTGTTCATTCTTCTGGCAGTCTATGGTATATTCAGTATTCTTTGCCAATACCATAATTCAAATGCATCAATTCTTCTTTGGTCTTCTATTCATTGTCCAGCTTTCCCATGCATATGAGGTGATTGAGTTCAACAAATAAACACAGCTGGCATGGGGCAAGCCTTTAGCAAACACCTCTTGATTTTTTTTTTCCACACTAATCATCTTGGCCAAAAGCCTTTATTACAGCATCCTTGTACACTGCTAGTAGGGTTGTGAATTTGTGTGAATTTTCTAATAGGCAATTTGGCAATGAGTAGCAAAAGCCTTCAGAATGTCATCTTCTGACTGGAGGAACCCCAGAAGACATGGCCCCGGACTCTCTATTAGCCAAAACTAAAACCATTCCCGAAGCCAACTCTCCAGACAAAGATTAGAATGGACTGTAAGACATAAAATGATACTCGTCAAGAGTGTGCTTCTTAGTTCAAGTAGATACATGAAACTAAATGGGTAGCTCCTGTCCAGAGGCAAGATGAGAGGCAGAAAGGGACAGGAGCTGGTTGAATGAACGCGGGAAATCCGGGTGGAAAGGAGGAGTGTGCTGACATATTATAGGGATAGCAACTAGGGTCACATAACAGTGTATGTATAAATTTTTGTATGAGAAACTAACTCGAGCTGTAAACTTTCACTTAAAGCACAATTAAAAAAAATAAAATAAAAGAATGTGCTCTACCTTTGACCCAAGATTATACTTGTGGGTCTCAAGAAAATTAGGGATATGAGCAGAGGGATACATAAAGGATGTTTATAGTTTATACTGGCGAAAATTTGGGGATTGCTTAAAAAAATATATAATCCATTCATACAATGGGTACTAAGCAGGGCTTCAAACCAGCTCATTCCTCTTCGAACCTCTGCTGAGAATTTACATTTCTAACGAAGTTCCCTGCTGAGAATTTGCATTTTCACCCCGGATATACTAAATCAGAATCTACGTTTTAACTAGATCCCTAGGGATTCTTATGTATAACTTCCTGGAAACTTGTTAGAAATTCAAATTCTCAGCAGAGGTTCCAACCAGGACAAACTGGTTGGGAGCCCTGGTACTAAGCCACCATTAAATATCCTGCCACAAGAGAATCTTTAATAGTGTGTAAAATATTCATGATGTATTATGTTAAAAACAAACAACAATCTCGGGGAACATCTACCTCAGTTGGCATAACACAGTTTATAAAGACAATGTTCTACATTCTACTTTGGTGAGTAGCATCTTGGGTCTTAAAAGCCTGTGAGCAGCCATCTAAGATACTCCACTGGTCTCACCCCTTCGGGAGCAAGGGAGAATGAAGAGAACAGGATACAAAGAAAAGATTAGTCCAAAGTACTAATGGACCACAGCTACCACGGCTCCACCAGACTGAGTCCAGTACAGTTAAACGGTGCCTGGCTACAACCACTGACTGCTCTGACCAGGATCACAATAGAGGGTCCTGGACTGAGTTGGAGAAGGATGTAGAACAAAATTCTAACTCACAAAAAAACACCAGATTTACTGGCCTGACAGAGACTGGAGAAACCCCAAGAGTATGGCCCCTGGACACCCTTTTAGCTCAGTGGTGAAGTCACTCCCAAGGTTCACCGTTCAGCTGGGGATTGGACAGCCCCATAAAACAAATCGGGACTAATGAGGCACAGCAGTCCAGGGACAAGGACTAGAAGGCAGGAGGGGACAGGAAAGCTGGTGATAGGGAACTCAAGGTTCAGCAGGAACAGTATTGACATGTTGTGGGGTTGTTAACCATTGTCATAGGGCAATATGTGTACTGTTTACTGAGAAACGATTTTGTTCTGTAAACCTTCATCTAAAGTACAAAAAAAAAAAAAAAGAATTATCTATGTGAGATCAAATTGACAACAGCAACTCAAAAGTTTTGATGGGAAGCCTAGGGGACAGTAAGTTGAAGACAGTGGTGATGGAATAATTTGGAAAAGTATAGTGAGAATAGCAGCACAATTGGAAGAATGTAATCAATGAATCAATTTCACTGAATTGTACATGTAGAAGTTTTTGAAATGGTGTATCTTTGGCTATGTATATTTTCACACAAAAAAAAAAGTCCTCCCAAGTCCAAGAAGAGAGAGTGTTGACGTGTCATGGGGTTGTTAACCAATGTCATAAAACAATATGTGTACTGACTGTTTAATGAGAAACTATTTGTTCTGTAAACCTTCACCTAAATTACAATTTAAAAAAAATTTTTTTAAAAAACAACCTGTAAAAGCAGGTTACAAAAATGTGTGTGCAGTATGATCCCATGTTTGTAAAATGTATATATTTGCAATAAAAAAAGACTAAAGACTAGGGTCTAGAAAGAAGTTGCTGGTAGTTGCCGTCGACTTGGCTCCAACTCCCGGTGACCTTATGTCTGACAGAAAGAAACATTGCCTGGTCCTGCACCATCTTCATGATCATTGGTATGTTTGAATCCATTGTTGTGGCTATTGTGTCAATCCATCTCATTGAGGGTTTCCTTCGTTTTTGCTGACCTTCTGCTTTACCAACCATAATGTCTTTTTCTAGCAATTGTTCTTTCCTGATGACATATCTAAAGTAAGCAAGCTGAAGTCTCGCCATCCTTGCTTCTAAGGAGCATTGTGATTGTATTTCTTCTAAGACTGATTATAGTGGTTACTCTTGGGCATTTTTCTGTATTTTGTGCTTTTCTTTATTATTTTTCTAAAGTAAAAATGTATTTCTGTAATCAGATGTTTAAAAGTCTATTTTTAAGAAGACTAATAAGTTGCCATGCCTTTGCTAATCACCTCTCTGGATGGTCCTCATAGGAAGAAATAGAGTGCAATACAGTGGATCATTTTTATATGGCCTTTCTCGCCATGGTCTTATAACTCCCACCAAATGATTGTGTGGGACTATGCAAATAAGGTGCTTGTGGCCCACCAAGGGGATTGGATAGCTTGCTAATAATACAGATAAGGTACATGGCACCCTTCTAGGTGTGGGACATGCAAATTAGGTATATGGAACCCTAACAAGAGAATTGGTCAGTTTTGCCATCCCACTAGGCTTAAAATGAGCCATCCCAGAGGTGGAAAGGGGGGACCTCATTACCACCAAGAAAGAAGAGCTAGGAGAGGAGTGCATCCTTTGGACGCAAGATCCCTGCATTGAGATCCTCCTAGACCTAGAGGACAGAGAGAGAGAGCTGTAACACCAGAGACAGCGAGAAGCAGTGGCAGAGAAACGGCAGCAGCAGAGGCCACAGAACCAGGAGACCGGCAGGTGTGGTGAGCTTCCCAGCCCATGGAGGGAAAAGGCTGAGCACCTTCAGGCAGGAGGATTGCTGGACGAGTGAGGTGCCTTTGGGCACTTATCAGTAGAGCTAAAGAGCTTTGTAACAGTTGTCCAAGCAGGGCAGAGGCCAGGCTGAGGGGCCAAGGGGCTGAGAGGCTGAGGGCCAGAGAGAGGCCTGCCTGCGGGCACGGCCAAGAAGAGGCTGTCCTTATTGAAGAATTGTATCCTGAGTTATCCCTGATCCTGAATTGTAACCCGTTACTTTCTTAATAACCCCCATAACTGTATGGTTTGTGAGTTGTATAACCATTGCAATGAATTATTGAACCTAGCAGAGGAATAGAAAGTGTTGTGGGAGGGATAGCTGGTGTCAGAATTGGTAAAAAGATTGGAGAGAGGAGGCATGTCTGACCTCTGTCTCATAGGAATCAGCCTTGGGATGCTGATCTTGAGTCTCCTTCCCACTTGTGAAGTTAGAGGAGGTCGACCTCCACCACGCCATTATTTACAGAGTCTTATTCCAGGAGCCTCCTTGTATAAAGCCCATAGCGTAAGAAGTGCTCAGTAATTTCTCATTGTGGCTGGAAGATGACGAATAGCATGCTTCATGGGACCAATAAATATTTAGCAAAAATAGGTTTGCTGCCTGTTTGAAGTTTAAGGTCAAAGGTATATAGAGCTGACATGTTGTTGTTAGGTGCCATCCAGTTGATTCCAACTCATAGTGACCCCATGTGACAGAGCAGATTTTCTAGGCTGTAATCTTTATGGGAGCAGATCTCCAGGTCTTTCTCCCACAGAGCCTCTGGGTGGGTTCGAACTGCCAACCTTCTGGTTAGCAGCTGAGCACTTAACCGCTGTGCCACAAGGGCTCCTTAAGGTTAACATAGATAACCACGTATAAAACACACGGGCAATGTAATAATACCGGCAAATATGCTTACAAAATACCAAGCATACTTTGATTTTTGGTAACAACCGTGAGGATTGTTACAGAGGTAGTAAAGGAGGACTATCTATAAAAATGAATAGCATGCTAAATGCCAGGCAGTTTATTGTCTATCTTATTTAAATCTCACAACAACTCTATGGAGTAGGTATCATAGATGAGGCAATTAGTATATGGAGGTTCAGTCACCTGCTTGTTCAACATTGCAGGGAGAAAGAAGATGCAATTACTCAGGTAAGACAGGCATAGGGCCCAGTTTATGACTGGAATAGTCGAGATAGGAAGGAAGAAGTGGATGGAGAGGAAAGATCTATACATTTACGACATGGTCCCAAAATTCTTTGGCCAGACTGGTAAACATTTATGTTGCAGGCTGGAGAAAATGATAATAATGTTTTGATTATTATCTTTTTGAGTACTTTGAGTACTCAGGGTTGATGTTGATAAAAATGAGGATTACAGGGTGTCATTATATTCACCCTCATTGGCTTATGGGAAGTGGTAGAAGTTCTGCAGATGTGCCAGAGAGTAATTATACAGTACTCTGGAGTCTATCATCATTATGATCATCACTCAAAACATCTAAACACCTCGTTGTTTGGAGTAATGTGGAGGAGTGAAAAAAGCATAGGCTTTGGGATCAGGTAGACCTCAGTTCAAACTCAGTTCAAATCCTGGCTCACCAACTATATAGCTATGTAATCTTTGCCCACCCCCACCCCTCCT
>NW_004443984.1:10403645-10506237 GCF_000243295.1 Trichechus manatus latirostris
ACTGGCTCTACCTTGAGTTACCTATAGCACCTTCTGCTTAAATTTATCACACCAAACATTTTATGCTGTAGTGGAAGCTATCAAGTGCTTTTTAGAACTGTATGAGTCAAGGTAGTGCTAGCTGCTGAAATAAACAACCCCTAACTCTTAGTGGCTTAATACAATAAAGGTTTATTTTTCTCCCCAAGACACAGTTTGATTGTATGTTTTCAGTGGACAGCCATGGAAGGGGATACAGGCTTCTTCCATCTTGGAATCTTCCTTGGATCTTCTGCATTCAGCTGGCTGATGAATGAAGAGAGAGTGGGGCAGGTCCAAAACCCACCAAACCTACCACAATCAAGTTGATTCTGACTCATAGTGACCCTATAGGACAGGGTAGACTTGCCCACGGGGTTTCCAAGGCTGTAATTTTTACAGAAGCAGACCGCCACATTTTTCTCCTGTGGCTGGTGGATTTGAAACTGCCGACCTTTTGGCTAGCATCCATAGCTCTTCACCACTGCACCACCAGGCCCCTCAGGACAGGTCAGAGGGGGCATTTTATAGCCATGCCTGGAGGTGGCACATATCACTCCCTCCCGCATTCCATTGATCAAACCCATTCACGTGACCACAGCGTAACTAAAGGGAGGCTGGGAAACACAGACCATGTTTGTGCTCAGGAAGAGGAAATGGGAAAGGTAAACATAGCCTGTCAGTGCTGTAAGACCTGTGGCAATCAGGTAGTATGGGGCAGGGAACAGTAAGGTTCCTCAAAGATTATTAAAGCCCAACACCACTGCAATGGCAATTTTCCAGGCAATCTTACCTGACAGAATATCTTTCTTGACAGATAAAGGTTTTATACTGAGCCAGAACTTACAGGGTCTTAGATCAAATATGTCTGATTCTGCCAGACTGTTCTAAGCTGTCAAGCAGGCAACACCCATAACATGGGCTCCACCATTGTCGACACTGCTCCAAGCCTCTGTTCTGAATCACCCTGACCCACTGTGCCCTCCTTGTATTTTGTTCCCAATCTGCCTAGCTTCAAACTTCATGAGATTCATTTTTACCACTTACAGTCTTACTTTACCTGTTGAACCAGATACTTGGCACCACTTCTCTGCCTTTGATCTTCTGCTTTCCTTTTTGGCCACAACAGGAGTCTTTCTGACTACAATGACATTGATTACCTTAGATTAAATAGGTCACCAGGTCCATCTAGCCAGGTCCTGGGAGTTCACACCTCAACAAAAGTCCTTTTATGCTAATGCCTCCCACTGGTTCACTTGAACAAGGTGCCTTTAAAAAATAAAACTGATATATTTGTGTTTATTTGGAAGGATTCAACCTTATACAATGGAGAGAATGCCATTTTCTATTTAAAAAAAATTTAAAGCCCTATGTGTTTTTAAATAATGCTTTACATATAGCTCTGACATCCTTTTCTTAAATGGTATCTTTGGAAGAGTGCACCTTTTTTATTTTAATCAAATCCAATTTATCTTTTTTTTTTTTCTTTTTAGCTAGTCCTTTTGTATTCTAAGAAATCCTTGCCTACTCAATGTTGTGGAGATTTTCTTCTATTTTTTTCCAGAAGTTTTATAGTTTAAGCTTTTATGTTTAGGTCTGTGATCCATTTTGAGTTGCTGTTTGTGTAGGGCATGAGGTAAAGGTCATGGATCTTCAGTTGTTCCAGCACTATTTGTTGAAAAGACTGTTCTTTCTCCATCAAATTACCTTGGTATCTTTGTCAAAATTATTTGACTGTATATATGCATGTCTACTTTTGGACAGTTCTGTTCCATTGATCTGTGTCTATCCTTTGGCCAATACCACACTGTCTTGATTTCTGCAGGTTTAGTCTTGAAATCAGAAAGTGTAGGCCTCTAACTTTGTTCTTCATTTTCAAGATTGTCTTAACTACTCTGGGACCTTTGCATTTCTATATGAATTTTAGAATCAACTCATCAATTTCTCTAAAAATGTGCTTGAGTTTTGATTTGGATTGCATTGAATCTACAGATTATTTTGGAGAAAATGACCATCTTAACAATATTGAGTCTTTGAATCCATAAATATGGTACATCCATCTATTTATTTAGATCTTTTATTTCTCTCAGCAATGTTTTGTAGTTTTCACAGTATACAGGTCTTGTACATTGTTCATTAAATGTACCTGTCTTAGTTACCTAGTGTGTAACACAGATACCACAAGTGGGTGGCTTTAAAGAACAGAAATTTGTTTTCTTACAATTCTGGAGGCTAAAAGTCCAAATCAGGGTTGAGGCTGTGTCTATTCCTTCCTCACTGGTAGCCCTGGACATTCTTTGGTTCTTGGCTATCCTCATAGGCTGTCTTAGTTATCTAGTGCTGCTATAACTGAAATACCACAAGTGGATGGCTTTAACAAAGAGAAATTTATTCTCTCACAGTCCAGGAGGCTAGAAATCCAAATTCAGGGTGCCAGCTCTAGAGGAAGGCTTTCTTTCTCTGTCGGTTCTAGGGGAAGGTCCTTGTCATCAATCTTCCCCCCGGATGGGAGCTTCTCCGCGCAGGAACGCTGGGTGCAAAGACATGCTGTGCTCCTGATGCTGCTTTCTTGGTGGTATGAGGTCCCCCGTGTCTCTCTGCTCACTTTGCTCTTTTATACCTGAAAAGAGATTCCCTTAAGACACAACTTAATCTTGTAGATTGTGTCCTGCCTCATTAACATAACTGCCGATAATGCCACCTCATTAACTTCATGTTGTTGTTGTGTGCCATCCAGTCTATTCCGTCTCATAGCGACCCTGTAGGACAGAGTAGACCTGCCCCATAGTGTTTCCAGGGAGTGGCTGGTGGATTCAAATGGCTGACCTTTTGGTTAGCAGTCTGAGCTCTTAACTACTTTGCCACCAGGGCTCCATCATAGAGATAGGATTTACAACACATAGGAAAATCTCATCAGATGACAAAATGGTAGATGATCACACAATACTGGGAATCATGGACTAGCCAAATTGATACATATTTTTGGGAACAATTTAATCCATAACACATGCCATCTCTCTTCCCAGTATATACCCCTGTCTGTGTCTAATGGGCTCTTTTTATAACCAAGAAGTGATTAGGTTTAGGATACACCCTATACTGGTATGGCCTCATTAACATAACAAAGAAAACCCTATCTTCAAACAGGATTATATCCACAGGAATAGGAGTTAAGATTCGAACACACATTTTGAGTGGGACATAATTCAATCCATAACAGTATCCTAATTTTTTCGGTGTTAGGTAAATGGTATTTTTTAAATTTCATTTTCCAATTATTCTTTGCTATCATCTTTTATTGCAGCCTAACTCTCACTAGACTGCCTCTCATCCTGCCACTTTAGCAGCTCCTGCATCTGCATCTGGTTTGGTTTTACTTGGATCATTGCAATGTCCAAATGGAATGAGGGATGGGAACTTGAAAAGAGTTGAGGATGACTGAGGCTTGCATTCTGGATGAATGTCCTTAGAGTTTCTCTAGCTCACAATATGACAAGCTTCATTCACATGCATAGTACCTTATTCTGGCTACAGGGCTAATTGCTAGGAGTATGACTCACACTCCATGCCTCAAGGAGCTCATAGGGCAGTGAGGGAAAATTACAAGTGAAAAGGTGATTTGATAAGGTGCACTAAGTATAGGCGCAGAGCTCTGGTGGTGCAGTGGTTAAGAGCTCAGCTGCTAACCAAAAGGTTGGCAGTTCAAATCCACTAGCCACTCCTTGGAAACTCTATCGGGCAGTTCTACTCTGTTCTATAGGGTCACTATGAGTCAGAATCAACTCAATGGCAAAGGGTTCAGTTTTTTACTAAGTATAGGGTTTCCATGGGAACATAGAGAAGGATGCCCCAAACCCAGCTTTTGAGAGGACTGTCAGAGAATCCTACCTGGAGGAGGAGGTGATAGTTATCCTGAGTCTGAGGGAAGAGTCAGCCATAGCCACATATAGAGTCCAGCCCAATGGCAGCCTCGCCAGTTTAATAAACTAAACATGAATTCTCCCAAGTAAGCATATAGAAACTCCAGCAGCTGGCCTGCATGTGAGAAGCAAAATAACTCAGAGAAAAACCCCATAGATGGTCAGGATACAAATACTTCTGGTCCAGCAGAAGGCATCAGTGAGTTCTCCCAGGTACCTATTAGAAAAGTAGAAACAAAAACCCCTGGGATGACTGTGTCTAACCTCAGACTAAAGTATCCTCTTGGCACTGAAGACTTTGTGGATGTTCTAAAAAGAAGTAGATTGCTAGTGGTCTGTCTATCTTCCTCCTTCTTGTTACATGTTCTTTCAAGATGCTGAGGGGTAGAAAAAGTTGACCCAAGCTGTCTAGCCAAGGCTGCCTCTACAAACCACATAGTGTTCTGTCTTCAAGGGAAATCAGCATTTTTTGCGCGCACTCAGTCCTGCTTAAGGTTCCAGTGACTATCGATATTTCTGAGACATAAAAGGATCCTGTTGTTTTCATTTGCTTGAGTATACTGAGAATGCCTGTAGTGATTGGATTCCTGCTCTTCAGCATCCGTTTTTGCCCTTATGGTATAACAGTACCGATTTCCCCCCATTTTCAGGGAAAGAGTTCCCCTCCCCTACACAAGGTCCCCAGCTCCACTAGCTCCAGGGTGGGCTTCTGACTGAGACCTGTTGACAACTGAAGCCATGGGCATGGATGAGATTGCCTAAGGAAAGAGCATAAATAAAAGGAGGAGAGAGCCCAGGACTGAGCCCCAAGGAACCCCATCATTTAGTGGTCATATAGAGGAGAATCACCACTCATCTGTCAGTTTGTTGTACTGTGGTGGCTTGTGTGTTGCAATGATGCTGGAAGCTATGCCACCAGTATTTCAAATACCAGCAGGGTCACTGTCATGGTTTGAATTATGTCCCCTAAAAAATGTGTGTATCAATTTGGCTGGACCATGAGTCCCAGTATTGTGTGGTTGTCCTCCATTTTGTGATTGTAATTTTACATTAAAAAGGATTAGTGTGGGATTGTAATACCACCCTTACCCAGGTCACATCCCTGATCCAATGTAAAGGGAGTTTCCCTGGGATGTGGCCTGTACCACCTTTTCTCTCTCAAGAGATAAAAGGAAAGGGAAGCAAGCAGAGAGTTGGGGAGCTCATACCACCAAGAAAGAAGCACCGGAAGCAGAGTGCATCCTTTGGACCTGGGGTTCCTGAGCAGAGAAGCTCCTAGTCCAGGGGAAAATTGACAAGAAGGACCTTCCTCCAGAGCCAACAGAGAGAAAGCTTTCCCCTGGAGACACCCTGAATTTGGACTTCTAGCCTACTGACTGTGAGAAAATTAATTTCTTTGTTAAAGCCATCCACCTGTGGTATTTCTGTTAGAGCAGCACTAGATGACTAAGACAGTCACCCATGATGGACAAGTTTCAGTGGAGATTCCAGGCTAAGACAGACTAGGAAGAAAGGCCTGGTGATCTACTTCCAAAAATTAGTCAAGGAAAACTTTAAGCATCACAAAAGAACATTGTCTGATGCACTTGATTTGGACACGTCATCAGAAGGGATCAATCACTAAAGGAAGACATCACCATGTTTGGTGAAGTGGAGGGCCAATGAGGGCATTGGTGGCCCTCAGTGAGATGGATTGGCACAATAGCCACAACGATGAACTCGAACATGCTAGGGATTGTGAGGATGGTGCAGGATGGCAACATTTTATTCTGTTGTACGTAAGGTTGCAGTGAGTCAGAGTCAGCTTGACGGCAGCTAACAGCAATGACACAGAGAACAACACAGTCAAGGAGCAGCCATAGAGATTGGGTTAAGATTAGGAGAGTCATGTGCTGTCATGGAAGCCAGTGGAAGAGACTGCTTCAGGGAGGAGGGAATGGCCAACAGTGTCAAATGCTACTGGAAGTCGGAGGAGGTGAGGCTTCAAAAACATCCATGGGATCTTTGATATGGAGATAATGGGTGATCTTAGAGCTATTTCCGTGGAAGAGTGATGCAAGAGAACGGGAGATTAGGAAGTGGAAAGAGAAAATGCAGACAATTCTGAAGCTGCTAAAGGTAGGAAATGGGACTGTAGACTAGAGAGGATATGGGATTCATGTAGGTTTTTTTTTTTTTTTTTTTAAATAACATGTGAGACACTTAAAAATATTTGAAACCACAGTGGTCATCTAGTTGGGAGGGAGTAGTTGAATAATCTGGAGAGACAGGATAATTGAAATGTAAGTTTCCTGAGCAAATAGAATTCTCAAGAGGGAATACTGTTTACAGCATTCCCAAACCTACTTGACCATGGACCTCCCCACTTTGGACAGAGTTTATTTATTTATTTATTTTGCTTATATATATATTTTGGTTTGTGTGCTTTAGGTGAAACTTTACAGAGCAAATTAGTTTCTCATTCAACAATTTCTACACAAATTGTTTAGTGACATTGGTTGCCATCCCCGCAATGTGTCAGCACTCTCCCCTTCCACATCCCAGTTCTGTTTCCATCCATCCATTTTTTCTGTCCCTTCCTGCCTTCTCATCGTTGCTTTTGGGCAGGTGTTGCCCTTTTGGTCTCGTTTACATGACTGAACTAAGAAGCACCTTCCTCATGTATGTTATTGTTTGTTTTATAGACCTGTCTAATCTTTGGCTGAAGGAACTGCCTTCAGTTCTGAGTTAAAAGGGTATCCAGGGGCCATAGTCTCAGGGGTTCTTCCAGTCTCTGTCAGACCAGTAAGTCTGGTCTTTTTCTTTTCTCTTTTTCTGTGAAGTTGAATTTTGTTCTACGTTTTTCTCCTGCTGTGTTTGGGACCCTCTATTGTGATCCCTGTCAGAGTGGTTGTTGGTGGTAGCTGGGCACCATCTAGTTCTTCTGGGCTCAGACTGGTGAAGGCTGTGGTACTTGTGGTCCATTAGTCCTGTGGTCCATTATTTCCCTTGTGTCTTTGATTTTTTTCATTCTCCTTTGCTTCAGACAGGATGGGATCAGTAGCTGTATCTTAGATGGCCACTCAAAAGCTTTTAAGACTCCAGACGCTTCTCACCAAAGTTGGATGTAGAACATTTTCTTTATGACTATGTTATGCCAATTGACCTAGACGACCCCCGCAACCATGGTCTCCAGCCCTCAGCCCTCACCCCGCAACTTAGTCCCTCGGGGTGTTTGGATGTGTCTGTGAAGCTTCTATGACTCTGCCCTGGTCAAGTTGTGCCGATTTCCCCTATATTGTGCACTGTCTTCCCTTCACCAAAGTTAACACTTACCTACTGTCTAGTTAATGATTTCCACTCCTTAGCTCTCCCTTCCCTCCTAACCATCAGTTTCTTTCTATGTGTAAACATTTTCTTGAGTTTTTATAATAGTGGTCTTATGCAGTATTTGTCCTTTTGTGACTGACATTTCTTTGAGCATAATGCCCTCCAGATTCATCCATGTTGTGAGATATTTTGCAGATTCATCATTGTTCTGTATCATTGCATAGTATTCCATTGTGTGTATGTACCATAATTTGTTTATCCATTCTTCTGTTGCTGGGCACTTTGGTTGTTTCCATCTTTTTGCTATTGTGAATAATGCCGCAATGAACATGGGTGTGCATATGTCTATTTGTGTGATGGCTCTTATTTCTCTAGGATATATTCCTAGGAGTGGGATTGCTGGATCCTATGGTATTTCTATTTCTAGCTTTTTAAGGAAGCGCCTTATTGTTTTCCATAGTGGTTGAACCATTTTACATTCCCACCAACAGTGCATAAAAGTTCCAATCTCCCTGCAACCTCTTCAACGCTTATTTTCTTTTTTTGATTCATGCCAGTAATATCGGGGTGAGATGGTATCTAAATGTAGTTTTGATTTGTATTTCTCTAATGGCTAATGATTGTGAGTATTTCCTCGTGTGTCTGTTAGCCACTTGAATGTCTTCTCTGGTGAAGTGTCTATTCATTTTCTTTGCCCATTTTTTAATTGGATCATTTGTCTTTTTGTTGTTGAGGTATTGCAATATCTTGTAGATTTTAGAGATTAGATGCTTGTTGGATATGTCATAGCCAAAATTTTTTCTCAGTCTGTAAGTTCTCTTTTTACTTTTTTGATGAGCATAAGAATTTAATTTTTAGGAGCTCCCAGTTATCCAGTTTATCTTCTGATGCTTGTACAGTGTTAGTTATGGTTTGTATCCTATTTATGCTGTATATTAGGGCCCCTATACCAAAAACAAACAAACAAACAAACCTGTTGCTGTCGAGTTGATTTCAACTCATAGTGACCCTATAGGACAAAGTAGAACTGCTCCATAGGGTTTCCAAGGAACAGCTAGTGGATTTAACTGCTGACCTTTTGGTTAGCAGCCAAACTCTTACCCACTGCACCACCAGGGCTCCAAAGTGACACCAGTCACTTTTAATTTCCCACAGTGTTCAGGTGTGCTGATACAGGCACAGGCGAATTGCCGGACTTGATCTATGCAAGTTGGATGAAAACAGAGGGAGCAAATTACAGGTGTTTGCAAGGGAGTGAGTATAATGATCATTACTAAGCTGGGTAAGGAGAAAAGTGAGAACAAGAGGGGAGATAAATGTGAAAAACTGGCAGGTCAAAGGTTTGCAGGTCCTGGTGAGGTTGAAGAAATGCTTGTGTGGTAATAGTATAGCAAGGAGGCTAAAGTCAGATGTGAGATATTTACAATTATGTTTTCTGAGATAGTGCAACTATTGGGGAGAGCAAGTCCAGGGTAAGACTATGGGAGTGGGTACCTGGGGAAGAGGAGAAGGAAAAACTCATTAGTAGGGAAGAAGTCAATAAGCAAGAAGTCAATAAGAATTCTAACAAATTAGGCTTATGATGCTAAGTCACAAAGAAAGGTGCAGAAAGAGAGGTGGAGGTCAGTTTATGGCACAAAAAGGAGGGGTAGCAGGTGGAAAAATCTGATAGTATGAACTTCAAGGGGGTGGAGTTTTTAATGGAGAAGTAGTACTAAAAATATTTATGGTGCCTACCTGCCTGCCTACAGGGAGTGCTGGTGGCTCAGTGGTTAAGAGCTCCGCTGCTAACCAAAAGGTTGGCAGTTCAAATCCACCATCAGCTCCTTGGAAACACTGTGGTCCTATAGGGTCGCTATGAGTGGGAATCCACTGGGCAGCAACAGGTTTTTTGGTTTAGCCTGCCTACACACAGCCTTTGTAGGCAGCAATGTTTAATACCACATGCGGCCACGCCCACAATAGTTGATTGGTGGGTCCTGACCTATGGGCAGCCAATCCACGGTCTGGTCAGTGACCTGTCCAATGGCCTGTCATCATTAAAAGATGAGCTGAGCCAATTGGAATTCTAGCTCTGCCACTCCCTAAGTTCTGGGTTCTTAGGGAGATTGTTTAACCTTCCTCTGAGCTATAGTTCTCTAGACATTAAGGAGGAAAACACCCACCCTTGGGGCTGTGGAGAGGTCTAGAAATAAAGTACATGAACAACCTACGATAAGAAAGGCACACAATAAACAGTAAAACAGTAGCTGTTATTATTACCCTTATTGCAAAATGTAACACATTCTGCCTCACACTCCAGTTCTTTTTGTACTTGTCTGTCTTCCGCACTGAATCAGAAGTCCTTTTTCATTTTTGTCCTCCCTCAGCACGTGGCCTAGGGCCTTATATATACTAGATGTTCAAAAAAATTGTTTTGCTATTTTAAATTGGAATCGCATTTGAGCTGGCCTCAAAAGATGGTTAAGACTGCAGTAGGCAGTGATGCAGGGGAAGAACATGCCAGGCAGGGAAGCGGCAGGAACAACGAGCAAGAGATTCTGATGGAAGCAGCGTGTGGTCAGTCCCTTTGCATGGCAAGACCACAGAAAACATGTAAGGGGTGGCTATTGTAGTCAGGTGCTTTTTGTAGCCAGTAACAGAGAGCCAGTTAAGTCAGCTCATAACAAGAGGGCTCAGGAACAACATAGAACTCAGGGACAGGCTACTCCACCTTTCGTGGGGCCCCATTCTGTTGTTTTGGTGTCTGCTATATTCTTCCTCTACTGATAGACGTCCTCAGCTTGCTGATATCCCTATTCCCACAACATTCAGCCTGTATGGGGTCTATCCTGGAGGCCTTTGTCCCTCTTTTAGTGTCTGTACAGTTTCTTCTATTAACTGGCAAATCTTTTTGTGTTTCATAGCTCAGATTCCCAAGACAGAATCTGATTGGCCCAGTTCATCTTTTAACGATGACAGGTGTCTTAGGCTGGGTTCTCTAGAGAAGCAAAACCAGTAAAGTGTATAAATATATATATAACGAGATTTATATCAAGGAAATGGCTAACACGATTGTACAGGCTGGAATGTCCCAAGTCCGTGGATCAGGATAGAGGCTTCTCTCGATTTACGTAGCTGCAGGGGCTGGTGAACCCAAGATCGGCAGGTTGGAGAGCAGAGCTCCCGCTCACAGGCTGTGAAGATCGATGAATCCCAAGATTGGCAGATAAGCTGATAGCTCAAGTCCCAAGAACCAGAGGTCAGACAAACAGGAGGCAGCCACAGGATCCAGAGCAAGCAAAAAGCCAGAACTCTGCTTATATTCTGATACAGGCCACATCCCCAAGGAAAATCCCTTTCAACTGATTGGTTACTCATAGCAGATTCCATCATGGGAGTGATCACATATAAACACTGAGAATCATGGCCCAGCCAAGTTGACACACAATCTTAACCATCATAATAGGTCATTGGGCAGGTCACTGGCCAGTCCATGGATTGGCTGCCCATAGGTCAGGGCCTACCCCTAGACCGATCAACTATTACTGTGGGTGTGGCCTCATGTGGTATTAAACATGGCCACCTATAGGGGACTGTGTGTAGGCAGGCAGGGACCACAAGTATTTTTAGTAGTTTCTCCTCTCCTCCATCAAAAACTCCAACCTCCTTGAAATTTATACTATAAGATTTTTCTACCTGCCACCCCTCCTTTTTGCTGAAGAGGACCTTACTGATGCAAAAAAACATTTTGAGCAAAGTCATGGGGGCAGGAAAGGGCAATGAGGGCTTGGGGAACAAGAGGAAGGTTTAGGGGTAGAGTGGGCTTGTGCAAAGTAAATTGGATTGAACCCAGACTGTTAGATGGCCTTGCGAGCCTTATTAAGTAGTGTGAGAGCTTTCAAAGGTCTTCGAGTAGGGAAGCAAGGTGATCAGACCTGGGGTTATCTGTAGGCTCTGGTCTCAGACTGCCTAGGTTGAACTCATTATCTGTGTGATCCTGGGCAAGCTACTTAACACCCCTATGCCTCAGTTTCCTCATCTGTAAAATAGAAGTAGTCATAGTAGTTCCCTCATAGGGTTGTAATGAGGGTTAAATGAGAAAATATCGGTAATGCTCTTTGAACAACAAGGCTTCCTTTCAATTGTATTTTCAAGTGAACAGCTCAAATGTCACTTCTTTCACAAAACTTTTCTTGATGCCTTTATTCCTTACCTTCTTGGAGGGACACCACCTTGTCTTGGTCCTCTTCCCACCTCCTGGGTCATTCCTTCTCAGTCTCCTGGCTGGTTCCTCTTTATCTTCCTCACCTCTTCTCTCTACATTCATCCTCTAAGTGAGCTCTCCCAGATGTCTCATGCCTTTAAGTTAGCTGATGGTTCTCAAAGTTTATCACCAGCCCCAACCTCTTCCCCAAACTCCAGACTCCCATATCCTATTACTTTCTCAGTTTCCATTTAAATCTCCAATAGGCATCTCCAACAACTTGCCCTAAATTGACTCTTACCTCCCCTCCCCCCAAGCCCTGCTCCTCCTACAGTCTTCCTTATATCAATAAACGACAAATCTTTCCAGTGTTGACCAAGCTAAAAATCTTAGCATCATTCTTGACTCCTTTCTTCTCATGCTCATCAGCAAATATCCAGAATCTGATCACTTCTTGCCACGTCCACTGCTGCTCCCCTGGTTCAAGCCACCTTCATGTCTCTGCTGTGTGACCTTGGGCAAGTCCTTACCTCTTCAGGCCTCTGTTGTGAGGATTAAATGAGTTAATGTTTGTGAAGTGCTTAACAGGGTCCAGCACATAGGAAGCACCATAGAAATGTTTTTTAAATACATAAAAATGCCTTGATTATAGAAATAGCTTTCTAAAGGTCCTAGTCCCCCTACAGTCTGTTTAGAACACAGCAGCCTATTGATCCTTTTAATGCTGAATTCAGATCTTGTCACTGCTCTGCACCTCACTGACTTCAGCTCGCAACCACTCACCCCTTTCTCAATCTAGGCCAGCCACACTGGCCTCCTTGCTGCTCCTTAAACAGACCAGGTATGTTCCCCTTGGGGCCTTTGCCCTTGCTGTTCCGTGTGCTTCTGATACCCACATGGCTTGCTTACTCCCTCCCTCCAGTTCCGTGATCAAATGACACTTTATCATCTAAGCCTCCCTCGACTGTCCTCCAAAACACAGACCCACTTTACTAACCTGCCTTCCAATTCCCTTACTCTGCTTTTTTTCTTCACATCAGTAATCATCATCTGTTATGGATTGAATTGTGTCCCCCGAAAATGTGTGTCAACTTGGCTAGGCCATGATTCCCAGTATTGTCCACCATTTTGTCATCTGATGTGATTTTCCTATGTGTTATAAATCCTACCTCTAAGATGTTAATGAGGCAGCATTAGCAGCAGTTATGTTAATAAGGCAGGACTCAATCTACATGATTAGGTTATGTCTTAAGTCAATCTCTTTTAAGATAATAAAAGAGAGAATTGAGCAGCGAGACATGGGGACCTCATACCACCAAGAAACAAGAGCCAGGAGAATAGCGTGTCCTTTGGAACAAGGGTCCTTGCGCTGAGAAGACTGATGACAAGGATCTTCCCCCAGAGCTAACAGACAGAGAAAACCTTCCCCTGGAGCTGCTGCTCTGAATTTGGACTTCTAGCCTCCTACATTGTGAGAGAATAAATTTCTCTTTGTTAAAGCCATCCACTTGTGGTATTTCTGTTATAGCAGCACTAGATGACTAAGACACCACCTGACATACTATACTAACTTGTTAGCTGATTGTCTCTCTCCCCTGCAACATTGACGCTCCAAGACAACATGGAATGTTTTTCACTGCTATATCCCCACATTGGCACATTAGAAAATCACACCCGTTGCCATCTAGTAGATTCCGACTCGTAGTGACCCTATAGGACAGAGTAGAACTGACTCACAGAGTTTCCAAGGAGCAGCTGGTGGATTTGAGCTGCCGACCTTTTGGCTAGCAGCCAAGCTCTTAACCACTGCACCACCAGGGCACATAGTAGGTGCTCAATAAATATTTGTTGAATGAAAGAATTTGCAAGTACCATTCCCTTCTCTGAATTTCTGTAATACCCGTCTGTAACATTTCTGTGGGATTTATCTCTGTGGCTTTTTATGCCTATGGCTATCTACGTAAAGTTTACTGGATTGTGAGCTTCCTGAGGACAGGAGCCTAGGAAAGGGTTTGGCTGGTGGTAATAATTTGTCATTTGTGCAACACTTTACGTCCTCTCACATGTGACCTGATTTGATTCTAAACAAAGAGAGCCAGCAGGACAGATATTATTAGTAGGACTAGCATTCCTGGTCTCTTGCCTTTTAGACCAAGCTCAACAAATATCTGTTGGACGAGGAGATTAAAAAAAAGAATCTCAGAGTTACTCTGTGGAGTGAGGCAGCCTCATCGGGCAATGGGCTGGTTCTCTGTAGCACATCTGAAGGTACTCATAACACTTAACATTTATTGAGCCCAGTTTCCTCTTGACCTCCCAACTACACTGTAGTAGGTAGCTAAAAGGGCATTGACCTTTATGTCTTATTCACGTTAGTTATCTTTTGGTGCCTAAAAGAGGGCCTGGTATACAGCAGGCGCTCGATAAATGGTGTGGTTCGAGGCTCTTCTTTAGAGACCGGGCTCAGGTGCAGTGACTTGTTCCAGGTCCCACACATAGCCAAGGGCGGCGGGGCAGGAATGGGATTACACCCCGCGTTCCATCCGGAGCCCAAGCTTGTAGCCACCGCTCCTCTTAACACTGTCTCTGGGGGTTGGGCTTGCCCGAGTCCGCACCAGTTCCGGGTCCATCGCAGGCGTAAGCGCGTGCACGGGGTGGGTCCGGGAGGGACTGTTCCCTCTCAAGTCCAGTGCCTTCCGCATCCCCGTCCAGGAGGCCCGTGGGCACGGCCCCTCTGCTGCCACCGCTTCTGCAGGCAGGCACAGAACCAGCGGCTCCGTCCTGGAGCTCACCGAACCCCCCCCCCCGGAGTCCAGCCTCATCCCCCACCCCGCCTACTCTGCCGGCCTTGCCACCACGCCCCGCCCCGCCCCTCACTTCCCCATTCGACGCTCCTCCCCCCGCGCCGCGCTCCTTACTTGGTGATCGCTGCGGCCCTGCGCGCTCATTGGCCGAGACCTGGCTGCGTGGGGGGCGGGCCCGGCCCCGGGCCGGGGCGGGGAAGTGAAGGTGGCGGCGGCCCGGCGCGGGGGGAGGGGGGCGCTGACCCGGATGTTCACTCCTGGGCACCCGGGGAAGTGGAAGCGCCGGGCTCTGTTGCGGGGGGGAGAGTCACAAACGCCGGGACTGGGACCGCTGTCGCCGCCGCCACCATGGTAAAGGCCCGACGTCACCCTCCTCCAGCCCCGGGGGCCCCGCCGGCGCTCGCGTTCCCCTCCCCCACCGAGCCCCGGCCAGTGAAGGGAGTGTTCCCGGGGGTGGGGGAGGGGCGGGGTCCCGGGCCCTAGGTAGACACCATCCTTACCAGCTCAGCAGGGGGCTGCCGGCCCGGGAGGCTTGGTTGTTCATTGACCCTGTCTGTCCCTCCCAGCCCTCGCCCTTGGCTCAAGCTGGAGCCCCAGTCTCCACCTCTGGGTCCAGGCTAGTTTCCCTGATAGTCCAGGCTAGACCATCCTTTATCCGTGGTCCAGGCCAGGCACCCCCTCCAGTGTCCCAGACGTGGTCCTCCTTTCCCCTTCCCCATGGCACAGGCTAGGTACTCTTCTGTCCTGCCTTACGGCCCACACTAGGCCAACGTTTCTCCCTCCCATGGCCCAGGGTAGGCCGCCGTTTCCCACTGCACTCTGTTCCCCTCTCCGTGGTCCCGGCCTGGAACTCCATCACTTCCCACTTCCCTCCAGTGGCTTTACCTTAGATTTGTACCCCCTCTCCTCCCTCATCCTGAACCTTCTTTCCCCTCCCATACTGTTAAGTCCGGACTTTCTCTCCTTCATGGTCCCTGCCTGGACCTCACCTCCCATTTATGGGCCCCCCCTTGCTACCATTCTTAGTGCAGCCTGGGCCTACGCCCCCCAACTTTACCGTGCCACCAGGGCCGTGCTCCTTGCCCTGCCCCTTGACCCAGGTGGCTCCCTCCCCTATACCTAGAACGAACCTTCCTAGCAGCCTCTCTCTCGGCATGGGAGCGAGGGGAGCTCTCCAGCCAGCGTGGGGGTGGTCACAGTGCTGTGCCTTCTCAGGTTGAGGGTTGCTCCTCCTGGGGAGGCCGCCTGGGAGTGAGTAAGGGAAGGGCGGGCATCTGTGTGCCCGGAAGGCAGCGCAGCGCGCTGTGGGCCTTCCTCCACCTTCGTGCAGCCGGTGCGGTGGGTGCGGTGCTTGAGGAGTGTCCTTCGGCGCGGCGGGTTCCCGCGGCGTCGGGGCATGAGTGGGACGGGAGGGCTGAGTGTAGGGGAGCCGACAGGACAGGGATGAGCACACAATCGCTATTGTGAGGCCTTAGCCTTTGGGGCGCCTCCAGGACCTGAGTCCAACATAAGGCCTGGACACGATGCACCCTAGCAGGCGCAGCCTCCCTTTTCCCCTGAACTGTCAGCTCGTGAGGGTTGGAACTGCTGATTATGGAGGTGCCTCGGATCAGGTGAGCTAGACGGGGCTGGAGAGAACTCCACTTGTGGTGTTTGTTTTGGTAATGAAGGCAGGTGCTGCTGTCTGGCTGATCTGACAGGCCTGGGGTTTCACATAGGTCCGTAGAGCCCCTCACATGGGAGTCTGCTCTCTTTCCACTTTGGAACCTTCTGCAGGGCAGACCCAGCACCCAGGCTGGAAGAGCCAGAGGGCTTCTGTTTCACACAGTCAGGGAACCTGTGGATATGAGACTGACAGTGCTGAGCCCATCCACCTGCTGCATCAGGGCCCTGCTGTGGGGTTCCTCCCGCCCTGCACTGGGCGGATGCTTGTGTTTAGACTTCGGGCCCCAAGGGGTTTGAGGATCCTGGTTCATTATTTAATCAAGGGGTGTTGCTGAATAGGGGACTGATTCAGCCTGGCTAAGGATTTTCTTGCTGCATTCCTGTATACTGATTAAAAACATGGCCAGTGCCATTTTTAATGTTATTGGACTTCTCCAATAGCACTGATCCAGAGCTGGCTGCGTGGGGGGTGGACCTAGCCCTGGGGCTCGGTAGGCAAGGGTTTCTCCAGGACAGTTATGGGATGAGGACTTTAAAAGTGGACTGAAGTTTTGTAAGTGTGCCCCCAGGGCAAAAGCGGGTGTGTGTGGATGGAGTGGTGAGTGGAGAGGTGGGGCTGCAGAGGCAGGTCTGCAGAGACAGCATATCAGGCAGGGAGAGACGTTTGGCCTTGGCCTCCTGGGTGCCTGATTCTGATGAGATTTGATGGGACGGTGCCTGTAATGACCCAGGAAGAGCATGATGGCACTTGAGGCTCCACAAGAGTTCTGTACTTGGCTCTCATTTGGACAGTCTGAAAAGACTATGGAAGAGATGAGGGAAAAGGACTAACATTTCCTGGGGGCCTCCTAGGTGCCAGGCACTGTGCTGTGTGCTTCATCTATATGAGCCCATGTAATCCACACAAAGCCCTTTGGGGGTAGTTGCTTTCCCGTTTTACAGGTAAAGAAACTGAGGCTTAGGGTGTGAAGTAACTTATTTAAGGTGTTGCCTGGTCAGTGGAAGAGGAAGCACAAATGGCAAGCTCCAAACTGAGTTCCTCCCACTGTACCAGGCTGCCTGCCTGTGTTGGAAGATGTAAATGACGCTGTTTAAAAACCATAGCAGTGGGAGACCCAGAGGGGGAAAGGAGGAGGAGTATTTATTGACTACTAACTGTGTACTAGGCTCTTTGCATAGAAGATCTCATTTAATAGTTTAGCTTGGGTGAGAATGTGAGCTCTTTGAGGGCAGTGATTTTTGTCTTATGTTTTCCATAGCTGTATTCCCAGTGCCGAGAACTGTGTCTGGCACTGAAGCAAATGGCTTGCAATGCTCTCTTTTGGAATGTGTCTATATCCATGAACTTGGTCTCTTGGATTTCACACTAATTCTCAGTAACTTGTTCTTAGTATCCCCTAGGCTTATAAATAATTTCTTGCTGATTATTGTTCAGTTTATCCCCTACTTAAATACCCTGACTAATAAACCAGTGTAGACAGTTGGGTTAAAACGGAAGTGGTGATGTGGGGTTGCATCGTAGATAAATGAATGAAGACTGTGGAAGTTTTTCTTTTTACTAGGTTTGACAGTAAAGAAAACAACTAGATCTCAGTCATGGGGGAACATAGCAGTTCGGTAATCTGAAATGCATTTGACTTTGGAATGAATTCCATGATTTTTGTTGTCAACGGTTTCTCCTCAGTTAAAACTGCATAGGCAAATGGAATTTATTTGCATTCCCTTAGTAGGTAATAACTTTTTAAGTGCTTTACAGTTTCAAAGCACTTTTCCTTACACAGGTTAGAATTATGATTCCAGTGCTGGGTGGTAGGGCTGTTGCAGTGGCCCGGTCTTGAGTTGTCAGTCCAGCTCACAGATGGTTTTGCCTGACAGGAGCTGATAGAAGCTTGTGGTATTGTTATAAGGTGAAACAATATAGTTGACGCTAATGTGTCTTGGTTAGTCTCCTAGTGTGGATGAGATACATAGTTCAACCGAGACCCAACACGTATATACAGCCCTATTCATTTAGACCCAACTGGCCTCTTTTTATAAGGAGCCCTGGTGGCGTGGTGGGTAAGTGCTTGGCTGCTAACCAGAAGGTCAGTGGTTCAAACCTGCCAGCTGCTCTGAGGGAGAAAGAGGTAGCAGTCTGCTTCTGTAAAGATTACAACTTTGGAAACCCCATGGAACAGTTCTATCCTGTCATGTAGGGTTGCTATGAGTCGGAATTGATTTGATGGCACTGGTTTTTGGCCTCTTTTTGGTGGAAGTTTGAAAAAAGAAGCCAATAGTCGATAGTTTGAGTTTAAGGAGATGATACCTTTGGAAGCAGATATTCCTGTTTATTACTTGGAAGTCTTATACATTCCATGGGAGTGGAAGAGACAGATGACTGACAGCGCAGGGAGATGGGTGGCTGGGCAGGTACATCGACAATTCAGAATCCTGCTGCCCAGGCTGATAAGTGCTTACAGTTGGCAAATACAGAGGCATGTTAGGGGGTACCCGAAGCTACAGGATAACGTTAATGCAGTGAATGTTTATTAAGTGCCTACTCTGGGCTTAGCTCTACTTTATGTGCCAAGGATGTGGTGGTGAGCAAGACATACAAGAGTCTGCATCCTCCCAGTTTACATTGTAGTGAGGGGTGGGGTGGACATCACTCTTACCTTATGTTTAAGGGGGAAAAGTCTTGTTTAATATAGATGCAAGCATGTATATGTTTGCATGAGGCGTGACAGAAACCTTAAGAGAAGGTTGGGGCTTGTGCCAGGCTTTACTCCCAGACCCTGTTTCGTGTACCTACTCTTGCCTCGGCCATCACAGGGGGAATGGGTTGTACTGCAGACTATCTGTTCCCCTTCAGACCAGCTCTCTCCCACCTAGGAATGTACCCTTGTGGTGCCACAGGAGTCCAGCTTTTCTGACCTGGGTAGCTACCATTGACTGAACTCCAGCAATGTGATGTAGGTTATATTTCAGTCCCTGGTTTACTTATGAGGAACCTGAGGCCTGCGAAGTTGCCTGACCAGTGTGAGTGGCAGGCCTGGGACTTGAGTCGAGGTCTGCCTGACTCCCATGCCGGATACTAACTCTGTTTTTCAGAAACAGATGAGTGATAGGGTCCATAAGTACAGGATCTTGTCCCATTTTCCCTTGCAGCAGATGCCACCAGTGGGCGGGGGGTGGGGGGTGGGGAGTGGTGTGGAAGCCCAAAAGATGCAGTTGCAAGGTCACCCGTGTTGGGACCAGCCAGAACAATGCCATTTCCAAACCAAGACTTTCACAGATTTATGTTTTAGTGTTGGGTGGCAGAGACTTATTAAGGGGCACCAGCCCTGGGCCATGCACTCTGCTAGGAACTTTGGCCCACTAAATCCTCCTTGCAATAGCCCGATGAGGAAGGCTCCACCTTCACCTTCGAGGGAGGCAGCATAGTATAAATAGTTAGGAGCCAGACTGCCTCAGGGTAATAAGAAGTACATACCTCATAGGATTATTATGAGGGTTAAATGAGATAGTTCACATGTAGTGCTTCGGACAGCACCTGGCACATTTATGTTGTAATTATCTATGTTGTAATTATTATTATCCCCATTTTACAGGTGAGACTCAGAGAGGTTTGTGGTTAGTCCCTCTGTAGCGTCTAAGTGGAGGAATTGGGTTTTCTTACTCGAGATCTAGACCCCTTTCCTCCACACCTTAGGCCTGCAGAAGGTGTATTTGAAGTTTGCTTGGGTTTGGGCAGTGCCTTGAATCAAGAACTTCCCTATAAGAGCCTGAGGCTCTATTTCCCACAGAACACAAAGCTCTCTGTGAGATAGACCCACGTGTTGCCACAGCCTGGGGCTGCATTTTAGGGCCAGATGCCTCATTTGTGCGTGGTGAAGCCCCCTGTGATGGAGAGTCCTTGCCCTCTTCCAGGCTTGGGAGAAGAGGGATAGGGCTGGGGCAGAGCATGTGAGCTCTGTGAGATCAGGGACCTTGTCTGTTTGGTTCCCACTGACTATCCTGCACCTCACACAGGGCTGCCTGACGCTTAGTGAGCACTTCATAAGTACTGAATGAATGAGGCGGTGAGAGCTGAGAGGTGGGCTGCCTTTCATTTTGGTGCCTGCCCTATAAAACACTACATGGTGGTGAGGATGCGGGCCTTTGAGTTGGGCAGACCTGGGTTTGAGTCCTACCTCTGCCACTCAGTATGTGACCTTAAGTGAGGAGTCTCATCTCCCCTGGCCTCGGTTTCTTAATCTGTAGCATGAGGATAACATGCTTCATAAGGATACCAGGGGAAGAAATGAAGTTTGTTGTGTACAGGTAGTTCCTGACTTATGATGGGGTTCTGTTCTGACAGCCCCGTTGTCAGTTGGTTCTGATGTAAGTTGAATATCTCTTTTTTTAAAATAGTTTTCGTTATTATTGCCTTTTATTATCAGTATCTTTATAAATCCAATCTTTGAACATCTACTAGTGAACATCTGAGAATGATAACATCAGCAGATTATGCGCTGCAACATTATATGTAGTACCTATTACTAATGTTGAAATGTACAAAAAAAACAAAAACAGGCGGTTCTAAGGGCAATTCGTCATAACTCCAATAAGTTGTAAATTGGGAACCTGTCCTTAATCCAGTGCCTGGCACGCGGTAAGGGTGGCTATGATTATTGTCTTACTCTGCCTACCACAGAGTAAGGGACACAATAGAATCCATAATCACTGTTCTCTAATCCAGGAGGGGAGTAATAAGAGAAAAGATAGTAAGGGCCACGTTTGTGCTGTGGTCTACTCATCTCTGTGGACTTGGCTCCAGCTCGTCTTCCTTCATGAAGTCCTGCAGACCCCTCCCACCCTCAGTCAGCCTGGGAAGCTGGGCATGAAGGCTGGGAAGACCTGGCTCAGGCAGGTGGGGTAGGGCCAGTCAGGGGAGGCCTTTCCAGGCAGGGCAGGAACAAGAGCAAAGGTCAGGGGCATGGGGAGACTGGTGAGTTTGGGGGCCAAGGAGAGTGAGTTGGGAGTGAGTTGTGGAACACTTGAGTTGCTAAGCTAAGAAGTTTGCACTTGATCTGGGACATCGTGGAGCCAGTTAGATTTTTGACAGGGCAGGTAGAAATTTGAGGAGGCTGGCAGAGTAGTGGTATTTTAGGAAGAGTAATCTGGTTGTGGCATGTAGGAAAGACTGGGGAGGTGAAGGAGATAGGAGTGCGGCTTTCACAGGCATCCGCCCCTGAGGTTATGAGGGTCTGTGCCGCTGTGGCTGTGGGTATGGAAAGGAAGGGGTGGTTGAGAAAGATAGGGAGCCAGAGTGAGACGCAGTGATTTACCACCTCTGGCACTGAGGGGGAGGCTTCTGCCCCCAGAGTTCTTCTCTGTAGACATTCTGATTGGATGATTTATCATTGACTCAACAAGTAATTTCTGGTCAGTTTAAATCCTAGATAGTGGTGTCTGCAAGGCCTTGATAATCTGTTAACCAATGGGGGATTTCAGTCTAGTTAACCCAGTGATCCGTCTGTCGGCCATTCTGTATTTGCTGGTGGCACCAAGTTCATCTCACCTGGCACAACATTAGGCTCTGGGCATACAGAAATGCCTGAGACACCGTCTGGTGAAAGTGAGGGAGACAGATGAGAGTCGTGGGGTGGGGGTGGGTCCTGCACGGTGGCTGTGATAATGAGAGGAGCTAGCGTTGATTATCTCTTCCTAATATTCAGAACAATCTTATGAGACCAGTTTTCTGATTATCAGCTCAGGAAACTGAAGCCTCCCCAGGCAGTTTGCTCCCAGAGCCTGTGCTCCTGACAGGCTCCGCTGCTTATCTAGTGTTGTTTTTCCATCAGATCACTCCTTCTGTGGACACTTACTGAGCAGTCAGACCTATTAAAATATGTTGAGTCTCACTCTTAAAGTTAAATGGAGGAGACGGATGGAAACCAGTAATCTAAGATTCCGAGAGGCCCTGGGGGTAAGTGTAGAGCTAGTGTGGGGAAGTCCACAACCCATGGGCCTTAGGGAGGCCGCTTACCTGCCTGTTTTCATGCTTCCTCCTGCTGGCACCCCACGTTTCTGACATTTGTTTAGGAACCCATGAAGAGGAGCCTTCATAGGGACAGACGATAGATACTAGCTCTATTTCTTCCAAGGCAGCAGCCCTGGTGGTTACTCTCCACCTGCTGCATGGAGGTTATTATGAGAATTCAGTGAGCTTGTGTGTGGAAAGTGTAGAACAGGTGCCTGGCACTTTATAAGTGCAGGAGGAGTGTTGGCCATGATTATTGTGGTTATTGTTTTGTTAGTATGGGCGGCTGATAGGTAATGTTTCATTTAACCTCCCAACCAGCCTGGAAGACAGGTGGTAGCCCTCTATTCTCTGGATATCCCAAGAGGTAAAGTCCCTTGCCCAAGGCTAGCAGTCTAAAGGAGTCCATCCCAGTGTTTGCTGGCCCCAGAGCTCTTACAACACTGCAGATCTCAAGTGGTTGTTACCACCGATCAGGCTCTGAACTTCTCCACCCTCTGCTTAAACTGCTCGGTGAAGCTTCCGCTTCTAGCGCTGAACTCAGTTCGTATCTGCTCCAAAACCATTATCGTATTAGCAGTATTTGGGCTTACTGTCTCAGAGGTTTCTATAAGAAGATTTAGGCAAGGGACTCATTACATTTAACAAGTGAAATCCCTTTAATTTAAAATACTAAGGATATGAAAAGATGCTTCTGAGTGCACCCTTTCTGCTGGGATAAGTGAATAGCAAGCAGCCGCCCATGAGAATTGAGCTAAAGGCATTTTCTGGTGGTACCACATACCCTTTCCCTTTTCAGTTGTAGCTGGGATGGGTAGACACAGGGCTCAGGTCCAGCTTGCTCACATTTGGTGTTGCTACTCAGGGCTTCTCCAGTGAAGCTTTGGCTTTGATGGGCTGTACGTGGTTTCACACGTGTGGGCTTCCTGCATGCAGCTTTGTGCTCAGAAACTGGAAGGGGAGCTTTTATCCATCGCTTGTTCCTGGTGAAGAGCCTAATTTTAGGGTACTCTGTGGTCCCTGAAAGGAGCCCTGGTTGCACAGTGGTTAGAGCACTCGGCCACTAACCAAAAGATTGGTGGTTTGAACCCACCAGCCACTCCATGGGAGAAAGATGTGGCAGTCTGCTTCCATAAAGATTACAGCCTTAGAAACCCTATAGGGCAGTTCTGTAGGGTCACTATGTTCTGTAGGAACTGACTCAGTGACAACAGGTGGTCCCTGAATGAGCTACTCTTGAATTTCTCTCTGTCCCATCTTTGTTTCTCTCAGTCCTTAGCATCTCTGCTGAGCGCACCTCTCCCGGTGAACTCCTGGACAGCGTATGGTCCCTGGGGCTGGCGGTGGCTCTGTCACTGAGGAGCTCAGACCCAGCTCAGAGTAGTGGCCAGGCTGGGCCGGTTCAGGTGCTTTGCTCTGTTTCAGGCGTGAGCTGTCCTCAGTGTGTATCCTCCTCTAGACAGCTCCTCTCCTGAAGTCTCTCAGGCATTGGCTGGTGCAGGCCTCAGGTTATCCTGAGACTCATCTTGAGAGGCACTCTTAGTACAGGAGTTGGAGGTTGCCCTGAAATAGCAGACTTCATTCCATAGGCGATTAAGTATTCACTCCTGGATTCTAATAGTCACAACAATAGTGCCTTCCTTGTGCCAGCGTCTCTGCTGGGTGCCTGCAGTCATTATTTCCTTCAGTTCTCTCAACCCTGGCCCTGGGAGGTCAGGTTCCTCATTTTGCAGATAAGGAAACTGAAGCTCAGGAAGGTTTAGTAATTTGCCAAAGGACCCCAAGCTAGTAGTGGCAGAGTTAGCGTTCAGATCCAGATCCATCTGAGCCAGAAGGTCATGCTTATTGAACTCTGCCACCCTGCCTCTATGCACAGACTTGCCGGAACACTCTTTTTACAGATGGGGAAACTGAGGCCAAGAGATGGCTTCAGAAGTCTAGGTTTCGTTTAGAAATTATAAGATATTTCAGGTTGTTGAAATGAAAGCAGATGTAACTTTCTGAACTTCAGTCTGTTTTAGAAAGGTACCTAAAAAAAAAAAACCAAACCCGTTGCTGTTGAGTCGACACCGACTCATAGCAACCCTATGCCTGCTAATCCTTAAAATGTTAGATATATTATTTTAGCTTAGAATCCGTGGAGTGCAGCTTGGCATTCTGGGCAGGATAGTGCTGTTCATGCAGGACTGTGTTGAGTGTTTGTATCCTGCCTGTTAAATGAATGCCAGCAGCCCCTCTAGTCACTGTGATAGCCCCTGCTGAGAGCCGTTGATTGACAAAATCTTGCAGGATTCCCTTGGCTTTTTTTTTTTTTTTTAATGAAGCCCCGCCCCAGCCCTGGGGACCACGTACAGCATAGAGTCACTGGGTCCCAAGGGAGAAAGAGGATACTGGCCCATTTTAACAGTTGCATGACCTTGCACAGGTTGAGTTGGTTACCTTCACTCTGCCTGAGTGGTTCGTTTTCTTATCCTCAGGAGGGAAGGTGAACGATGAGTCCTCACCGTTCTGAGTTGTGAACGCTGTCATGGTGTTACCCTGTCCCTGGTACCCAGGTCACACTGCTTTATAAATGTTGAATGTATGAGTGAATGACTCAGCCAGTTACCCTCAAGTCAGCTCTGACTCATGGCAACCCCATGTGGGTAAGAGAAGAGCTGTGCTCCATAGGGTTTTCAGTGGCGGACTTTTTGGAAGTAGATTGCCAGGCCTTTCTTCCGATGCCTTGCTGGATGGATGTGAACCTCTAACCTTTCAGTTAGCAGCTGAGTGCGTTAACCTTTACACTACCTAGGGATTCCAAGGAATGACTAGTAATAAGTGTAAGATTCTCTCCCCCCCAATTAGGTTGAGCTCTATGAAGTTGCTGTTTTACTAGATCAGAAATGGTTGAATAATGACATTTCATATGGTTCAGCCTAATACAGACTGAATACTAGGGTGGGGCCCTTCCAGCATGAGACTTTCTAACAGCATCCACATCTCTCTTTGGACTTGAACTCTCAGCCAGACCTTGCTTCTTATGAAGTTATTGGTGTTAGCCCATTAGTTAAAGTGACAAAAATGGAAGGTGCTGACTGGGGTCTGCCTCAGAGATTGGGTCAGCACACTCTTTAACTAAGTATGTCACCCCTGGCATTAATGACTGTCTGTGGTACTGCCATTGGTGGCATTGGGGGCTGGTGGGAACAGTAATCTTAATAATTTACTTGCCATGTGGCGGGCACTAAACACTTAGCCCAAAGTCACACTACTAGCTGTTCTTGGAGCTTCAGAACGGGCCTGGGCAGTCTTGATTCCTTAGTCCAGGGGCAGTGAAGTGCTGGCTTTAGAGCCAGACTGCCTGGCTTCACGTCCAAGCCACGTAGACCTGGGCATTTTTCTTCACTTTCTGCTTCAGCTTCCTTGTCTGTGAAATGGTGAGAACAAAAGTATCCTTTCTGATAGATTTTATGAGGAGTAAACAAGTAAAGCCAGGCACATGGTATTGTTAACTGTTATTATTATTATTAACAATAACATTGTGTTATCATCAGCAACTTGGACTCTTAGAGCTGAAAAGGACTTCCAGTGCGGAAACTCCCTTCGCTTTGTTTTAGGAGGAGTCTGGACTTTGTGTTGACACTGAGGAGGCGTTCCTTCTCCCATAGCTTATTGGAAAGCTTTGTTAGCTCTGCGCCTCACAGAGCAGGCACCTGCCTCTCTGCGAATAAGTTGTTTAAAATGGTGCTTTTGTTTCAAGTTATAATAAAAGTCACTCTTCTGGAAAATGGCTTAATTTTTTTCTTTCTCCCAGCATGAGTGGCGAACCCTGGAGTGCCAGTTATATTTGGTACCCAGAGCCTTGAGGGAACCAGAGCATGGTGCTTATCCGTGATCCTGGTTTCCCACCCACCCTACCCCTCCACAGGTACTGTGTTTATTTTTTTATCCCTTTTCTCCTTTACTGAAGGGGGCAGGTTTTCATAGGCGCGCTCAGCTTCTACTAACCACTGTATTTGTGAACTACCATGAAGGCTTGCCTTGGGATTTATAATGCTTTATTTTAAGGGCGTGTGTTTGATGTTAAGGCAGGTAGAGAGTGTTGAGGGTTAGGGGTATAAGGAGGAGGCAAGATGAAGGAAAATGGGGGAAAAAAAATACTGATTGTTGGAAGGCAGCCTGGTGTGGTATAATGGGATACCCCTGGATCTGAAGCCCACCTTGACTGCATCTGAACTGTGTGAGCTTGATTGGGTTACTTCATCTCTCCGAGCCTCAATATGTTGATCAGTAAAATGGATATAATCCATTATAACCCTCACAGGTAGTGGACAGGATTAAATAAGAATAATGTAGATAAAGTGCTATAGCTGAAGGCCTCACCTGTGGACACTTAATGCAAGCCAGTTATCTGTGAGAATTTCATTAATCATTGTTTGAATTAGCACCATTCCATGGGGGGAAGGGGATTGGATTGAGTCTTAAAAAAATTCCTGTATTTAAGGGATGTTGTGAATCTAAAATGCAGGTAGTAATGATCACACTAAGGAGAGACCCTGACTTTTGGGCTTCTAGGGTGCTTGCTCTTGGACCACTCTTTTCAGCTGGTCCCTGCACACGTGCTTACAGGATTTATCACGCAAGGGGGCGTGCATGGGCCAGCCCCTGTCCTCTGGGCCCTATAGACACGTCCTCTGTAAGCATTATCGGAGCCCTCGTTATTTCCTCATTTTGCAGATGTGGAAATGGAGGCTCTGTGAGGTTAAAAGGTGTCTTGTGTGAGGTCACACAGCTAGTAAGGAGCAGAAGTGGCCTTTAAACCCAGTCCTTCCTGATTCCAAAATCCAGCCCTCACGTACACACTGGAGATTGGTCCAAGGATGTCATTTTCATCTGTAGTCGTCCCCAGTTTACAACATATTAAGAGTTATGATGAACCGCACGTACGACTGTCCTTTTTTTGTACATCTTATTGTTAGTAATATGTACTACATACAATGTTACGACACATGATTTGCTGATGTCATCATATCTGTAAGTTTATATGTAATGTTCCTAACCCCCAAAGACAAGTAACGATCAGATTTATAAAGATACTGACAATAAAAGGCAATAATAACGAAAACAACAACAACAAAAAACCCTGTAGTGTTTGACTTCTGTCAGAACCAACTTACGACCTTCTGTCGTTGGAGCAGGACCCCGTCGTAAGTCAGGGACTACCTGTACAAGGAGAGTGCTTTATGTTGGTGATTCTAATAAATGTTCTTTAGCGGTTTTTAAATCTTTGCAGCCCTGGCAGACTTTGCTGGATGGCTGCCTCCTGGTTTTGCTTTGATGACTTGGAACTCATCTTAACACACACGAAGAATGAACTTAGAGTTACTATAGTTATTCATTTAAAAAGGAGCCTCATTTCCCATCTACTAGCTTCTAACTGAGGCAGTGTTTTGTTGGTTATACATAAGGTCCCTCTGAGTTGGAGCTGACTCGATGGCACCTAACAACAACTTCTAACCCATAGTCAGGGTTTGGAATCACCTTTGAGGCCCAGGTCCTATGTAGTGTTTTTCCTTCCCTTCCCTCTTTCGTCCTCTTCTCTCATCTAAAGCCCAGGCAGACTGTGAAATAATGGAACATAGTGTGGGGATAATAGCTAGATGTCATTCACCAAGCTGGCATTTGAACTTGGGACTAACTTACTCCACCCCCTGGCTCTGTCACACTTGGCAGCTTGGGACCAGAAGTGAACAGAGAGGCCATAGTCTGCTGCCTGTATAGATAACCAGCAGATAACTAATTAGTCCACCTCTTTTAGGGGTGAAGCTAAACCAAGGTACTGGAACAGATCCCTGGCCTCAGCTTAGAGCTCAGGGCTGTGGATGATAACATCTGCTCACAAGATGGGCAGACCACCAGGTCCTCAGTTTATGGCAGCCTCTATGACTTTTAATCTTCTTTGCTCTAAGTGATATTCCTGAGAAGTAGGTTCAGGCTTCAGATTTCCTTAACCACCTTGATTTCATCATTCCTTCCTTTAAATAACTTCCTCCCCAGGCATTTATCCAACTGCTAGCTAGAATTCCCTTGTCCTTTTGCCTACCACAAGCGGACTTTATAGGTGTTTTCTCCTTGTGTTGATGGACTACGGTTTCTGAGCTTTCTGGATTCCAGATGGAGAGCACATTCTGGTAATTTTCCCCAGGAGCCTGCTTTTTTTTTTTTGTTGTTTGTTTGATTCCACAGTGTCTGTTTGGTACACAATTGATAACTGGTTGCCAATAACTGGTTGCCGTGGCCCCCAAGGAAGGCTGCCCTGTAGTGTGATCAATTGGCAGAATATGGACGTCTAAATGGAGTGTTTGACTGACCAGTCCTGGCCCTTTATAGCGATGAGCTCAAAGTGCTTTGTCAGGCTTGAATCTTACTCCAGCATCTCTGCAAAGCATTCATTGACCGGTAAAATTCCTTCTATGAGTTGAATTCCATTACATGCCAAAATCTATAAGGAAAAGAAAAAAAAAAAGTGGAAAAAATGATTTCCAAGCCTCAGGTGATAGGCTGTGTATTAGGACAAATAACAACCAAATTCCAAATCAGCTGAAGCATTCAGCAGCCCCTCAGAGTTACTATAGTGAGAAGAAGGTAGTTACTATGTGCTTTGCTTAGTACTTTACATACATTATCCTATTTGGTTTCCAGAATTATCCTGTACATGGATTTATGAATTTTACATATGAGGAAAAGGAGTCTTAGCGAGTTTACATAAATTACTAATAAGTGTCAGAGCCAGGGCTTGAACCCAGCCAGTCTGACTTTAAAGCAGTTGCTCTTAACCTCTACAGTGTTATGGAATTTTACTGCTCACATGATGCTTATGGCTTGTCCAAGTCCCACAGTAAATCATGAGGGCCCTGTGTCCTGCACTGTAGACTGTATACTTTTGAGTAGGCTGTGTCATTTCTGGTGCATAAACTTAGCCCTGTTTGAAAATGTATCTGTGATTGTGCTTCTCCAGGGATGCATGGAAAGACCACTTTTTCCAATATGACATTTTTTTATTGTTATAAAAAATATATAACAACAGTTGCCAATTTAATGTTTTCACATGTACAATTTAGTGACATCAGTTACATTAATCATGTTGTGCAACCATCACCAATACCCATTGTCAAATTTCCATCGCCATCCAATATGACATTTTGAGAGATCTTTATAGCAACTGGGTTGACCGATGTTGAAAGTTGATACCCTGATTTAAAGACGAAATCTAGGGACAGAGTCAAGATTCAAACTCAGGCCTCCTTGATCCTTGTAGTGTACCTAGGAGACTTGAATTGCAAGTTGCAAAAAAAAGGAGAAAGTAGATATTCAGCAGTAGGTTAAAAATGGTGGTACGTCAGTACAATGTAGTGCAGCCATCAAAAATGTTAAATACGATTCTAGCAGTATGGAAAACATTTGTGATACAGTGTTGAGTAAAGCAGAGTAAAACCTTCGAAAGCTGGAACCTGTGTAAGACGGAAACCTGTCAGAGAAGGAAAACACAAATATTTTCCACTAAGCGATAGAAAAGTGGTAAGACTGCTCCCTGTCGAAGGCGGAAAACTTGTGAGATCTGGAAAAACAAGGCAGTCGCATCGAGTTCGGCTCTCACCGGTTTCACTGTACTGTCTTTCCTGTCCTTACAGTTCTGTAAAAAGTTCATATTAAGGATGCCACCTCATGGGGCTTTTGTAAGGATTAAATAAATGAGCAGTTTACTGTGCTCTCTCTGTTAGTTGCAGTGGATATCATATATATGTACATACATATATATATATATATATATATTTTTTTTTTTTTTGGTTCCACGTCCTTCTCTTGACTCATTTCCTTAAAATAAACCCCCAGAATGTGATTACAGGGCTAAAGGGAACAAGCATTTTTCTCTCCACTCATTCTTTCCAGCCTCTTTGCCCTAATAAGTGCTGTCTAACAAGGTAGCCCCTACCTCCCCCCGTCCTCCAGGGCCCTCTGATCTGATCTCATCCTCCCTGCCTGGCAAGCTTCATTTCCTCAGCCTGGCTCCCTGTTCTGGCCAAGTCGAGTGGGCATCTTACATTCCTGCAAAAATGTCCTATTCTAGGATTAGCTTTCACAATTTTTACCACATCTGTCTCTATGCCAGACCATTATTTATTAATGTTTCTCTTTAAATTCCCTCACCATTTAACTTAAATTAGTTAGAAAGGAAACTTTGTCATTACCGTAAGTGGAAAACTGATATTAATTGCCATAGATAGAAGCTACATATTAAAAGTCATTGAAATAAGCATGTAATTACTGATACAAAAGATGCTCATCTTTGGATCACCTAAAATCCTCTGGTGGCTACCATGGCCGACTTGTTCCTGTTTCTGGGCCTCAGTTTGCATCATACTCTTCCTTGTCTTCCTCGCTTCTGCTTGCATCTGTCCCACTTATCCTTTAGGTCTGGCTTGATCCCATCTCCACCACCAAGCCTTCTCTGACTACTGCAGCCCTCCATGTCTGTGTGTCCATCCATCCCTCCAAACAAACAAGCAGACAACACGGAGCTGAGGAAAACGAGGTCCCTTCCCTCCAGGAGCTCACAGCATAGTGGAGGAGATCATAGTGCCCCAGTTGAATATGAGTGCCCAATGACAGGGGCCCTTTGGAAGCCCTCTGTGACCCCTCACCCCTCCATCAGGGGGTCTCTCTGTAACCTGATCAGCCTACTGCCGTCAAGTCGATTCCAACTCATAGCAACCTGATAGTATTTTTTAAAGTTTATTTTGTGTTTTCTTTTGTTATAAAATACGTACATTATAGAAAAATTGGAAAAATACAGAAAAGAAGAAAAAAAATCACCCATATCCTTTCTTCACGGAGTGTTAAAACAAGAATTTTATATTGTTATAAATTCTTTTTTTTTAATTGTGCTTTAAGTGAAAGTTTACAGTTCAAGTCAGTTTCTCATACAAAAATTTATATATACATTACTATGTGACCCTAGCTACTTTCCCTATAATGTGACAGCACACTCCTTTCCACTCCGGATTTCCTTTGTCCATTCAACCAGCTCCTATGTCCCTTACTGCCTTCTCATCTCACCTCTGGACAGGAGCTGCCCATTTAGTCTCATGTATCTGCTTGAGCTAAGAAGCACTCTTTTCATGAGTATCATTTTAAGTCCCATAGTCCAGTCTAATCTTTGTTTGAAGAGTTGGCTTTGGAAATGGTTTCAGTTCTGGGCTAACAGAGAGTCCGGGGGCCATGTCTTCCAGGGTCGCTCTAGTCTCGGTAAGACCATGAAGTTTGTTTGGTCTTTTTACTAGAATTTGAATTCTGCACGCTACTTTTCTCCTGCTCTGTCAGGGACTCTCTGTTGTGTTCCCTGTCAGGGCAGTCACTGGTGGTAGCCAGGCACCATCTAGTTCTTCTGGTCTCAGGCTGATGGAGTCTCTGGTTTATGTGGCCCCTTTGTCTCTTGGGCTAATATTTTTCTTGTGTGTTTGGCGTTCTTCATTTTCCTTTGCTCCAGGTGGGTTGGGGCCAATTGCTGTATCTTAGATGGCTGCTTGCTAGCTTTTAAGACCCCAGACGCCACTCACCAAAGTGGGATGCCGAACATTTTCTTAATAAACTTTGTTATGCCAGTTGACCTAGTTGTCCTCTGAAAGCATGGTCCCCAGACCCCTGCCCCTGCTACTGTGTCCCTCTAAGTGTTTGGTTGTATTCAGGAAACTTCTTAGCTTTTGGTTTAGTCCAGTTGTGCTGACTTCCCCTGTATTGTGTGTTGTGCTTCCCTTCACCTAAGATAATTCTTGTCTATTATCTAGTTAGTGAAGACTGTCTCCCTCCCTCCCCACCCTTCTAACCATCAAAGAATGTTTTCGTCTGTGTTTAAACCATTTCTTGAGTTCTTATAATAGTGATCTCTTACAATATTTGTCCTTCTGTGACTGACAAATTTCACTCAGCATAATGTCTTCCAGATTCATCGATGTTATGAGATGTTTCGCAGATTCATCGTTGTTCTTTGTCATTGCATAGTATTCCATTGTGTGAATATACCGTAATTTGTTTATCCATTCGTCCGTTGATGGGCACCTAGGTTGTTTCCATCTGAGAATTTTATCTTGTCATAAATTCTTCGTAAACATTTTAAATGACTTCACTATTTCAACTGGTTAGATGTACCATAATTTACTTAACTGGTCTCTTGCTATTGGACGCATACTGAAAAAAAAAAAAAAAATTGGATTGATTCTGACTTATAGTGACCTGATAGGACAGAGTAGAACTGTGCCATAGGGTTTCCAAGACTGTAATCTTTACTAAAGCAGACTGCCACATCTTTCTCCTGTGGAGGGGCTGGTGGGTTTGAACTGCTGACCTTTTGGTTAGCAGCTGAGTGCTTAACCACTGCACCACCAGAGCTTCTCTTGGACGCTTAGGGGGTTCTCGTTTTTCTTATGTGTTGCACTGCAGTGAGGGTCTTTGTACAACACTTTTTTTTTTTTATAAATCCTACTCTATTTTGCTAATTGCATGTTATGACTTGGGTCCTGCAGATTGTGTCTTGAAGGGCATGAACTCTCTCTCTCCCTACCTAGGTATAAAACCAGACCAAACCTGTGGCCGTCGAGTCGATTCCAGCTCATAGTGATCCTGTATACATATATATACATGCAAATGTCCTCCAAGCCCAGTATGTGGCACAGGTTGTATCTACCTCATAAGGTTTAGGTATTACAGTGGTAATGCTTTTAAATAGAATTTTCATAGGATTCTTCCTCAAATAATTAGCACTTGATGTGCACTTTTCTAGTAAATAAGTGAATATCTTTTTCAAAGTCTGATAAAAACACTTTCTTCCAGTCTTGAAACTGGGGCGTGTTTCTGGCTCCGGTGTGGTCCTAAGCACCGTTGGTCCCTTGCGGTTTGAGGTGAGAGTTTCATTCTGAGGGCCTGTGGGGTGGGATGGGCCCAGCTCTTGAAAGCCCTGCTGCCCTGCAGTATTTGCTGTTCCCAGCGGCTGATGTTGGTGTGGAAACAGATGTGAGGAGGCATAACGAGGTGTTGCAGGAACCTGAATTATGCTTTAAACCAAAACAGCCCTGGTAATTTGGGCTCTTGTGAGCTGGGAGGCACTTCTGCCTCCCTGCACTGGGAGCTTAAAGGAAGCATGCAGCAAAATAGAGTCTAATTGGGGCGACTGGATCACTGAGGCAAGGACATGTATTAAACATTTACAGCTGGCTCAAGTATCGGGACTAAAGGAAGGCAGTCTTGACAGTAATCTTGGGCAGATAGGACCTGGGACATTTGCTCCCCTTGGCCAGGCTGATGCATAGTGTTTGGATCTTTGGACTTTAGCACGTTTAGGGTGGGAAGACTGCTGGCTTAGGCTAAATAAGCTTTGGAGAAGGGAGTGTTTGACACATCACGCTGGTGTCCTAGCTGCAGGGGACTCATTACCCTGTGTTAAGAGCATAGTCACCTGTAGCAACCAAGGTGGGATTGCTGCTGCTTCACAACATCTGGTTCCGCACTTCTATTGTTTTACTCCTCTCCATTCTCCCTTCTCTATTTCATCTTTTCCTTCTGCTTTTTCTTGTTTTTTCGCTTGCTTCTGAAGCAAGCCCAGAATAGTGTAGGACATGTTTCTCTACTTGGCCATATGCCAGCACAGTGTTTGCTGTATTTGTATGCTACCTTTATTATTATTTAATGTTTTTCTTTAAATTGGCTCGAGCCTAACATCGCCATCTACTTTAGCCTTTTCCTAAGCAGAAACATCTGCAAAGTCACGTTTGATGTATTGTTTTTTCCTATGTATATTAAAAATAGGCAAACCGTTAAATTGCATTTATCCATATCTCCTCTAAAACCTCTCTCAAACCAGGGTTTCGAACCAGAATGAACCAGTTTGAACCCCTGCCGAGAATTTGCGTTTCCAGCCCAGATACCGAATCACAATCTACATTTTAACAAGATCCCCTGGTGATTCTTAGGCATGATGAATTTTGAGAACCTGTATTCTAGTAGTGGTTCTCAGAATTGGTCCTTAACCAGCAGCATTAGCATCTCCTGGGAACTTGTTAGAAATGCAAATTCTCAGCAGGAGTTCGAACTGGAATGACCTGGTTCGAAGCCCTGTCTCAGACGCCAGTGATCTGCACAACTCAGTATGGGAAATGCTGGAGAGGTGGAAAGAGCCCTGCACCACGAGTATGGAGCCCTGAGTTCAGGCCACATCTTGGCTACTGACGTGCTGTATGATGTTGAACTATTCCCCTCCCATCTCTGGCCCTCTTTTTCTTCTTCTGCGTGTTGAACCAGATGAGCGCCAGGATCCTTCTGGCTCAGTAATTCCCAGGATTCTCTGCAGTTGCACCTCTGTGGTTGCCCAGCCTCTTATAGTACCTGGTCCACGGGAGAGCTCAGGACTATGACCTGCACATGTAATCAATTTACTCAAAGAAATAGAGATTTAAAAATATTGCAGCTCAGGAATATTTTGTCTTCACAAGTGTATCTTGTTTTTATTTTGGTTTCAGCTCTCACTGCTTACTGACCAAGGAAGCAGCTTAGTCGAGTGCTAGGAATAAGGGCTTTGGAGCCAGGCAGGATCCTGAACCCCACTGTCCTCTGGCTCCTCCTCTAATGTGGGATGTAAGACTTCTTGGCAGGGCTACTGTGCTGTTGGAGAAGGCCAGGAGCCCAGGTCTGCTGCAGTGTCTGGCACACAGCACTCAGCTCTCCAGCCCTCTCATTGAAGAGTGTAGTGATTAGTGTTGCCTCTGTCCCACCAGCAGGGTTGTTCTTGGATATAGATGTTAAGCTTGGCTTCTGGAGCCAGACTACCTGGGGTTAAATCTTTGCTTCTCCACTTTTAGCTGTGTAGCCTCGGTGTCTCTTAACTCTGAGACTATTTCCTTATCATAGAGTCTTTTTGAGAGTAATTAAATGACATAAGACAGGTAAAGTGTTTGTTATTGTGCTTTACATGTAGTTGTTAACTACCATCCAGTTGGCCCCGACTCACGGCAACCCCATGCACAGCAGAATGAAATGCTGCTTGGTCCTGTGCTATCCCTGTGATCGCTTGTCGATCAGACTGTTGTGATCCATAGGGCTTGCATTGACTGATCTTCAGAAGTAAATTGCCAGACCTTTCTTTCTAGTTTGTCTTAGTCTGAAAGTTCTGCTGAAACCTGCTGAGCATAACAACACGCAAGCCTCGGCTGACAGATGGGTGGTGGATGCGCATGAGGTGCCTTGGCTGGGAATCCATCCTAGGTTTCCTGCATAGGAGGCGAGAACTCTACCACTGAACCATCACTACCCTCAACTTGTAGTTAAGCCAGTTGCCTTTGAGTTGACCCTGACTCATGGCGACCCCATCAGAGTAGTAGAACTGTGTTCCATATGTTTTCAGTGATTGATGTTTTGGTAGTAGAGTAGATCACCAGGCCTTTCTTCCCACGTGCTTCTGGGTGGAGTCAATCCTCCAGTCTTTCAGTTAGCAGCTGAGGGCGTTAATCATTTCCACCAGCTAGGGACTCCCAACGTGGAGTTAGGGCTCCATACGTGTTGTTGGTTTCATTATTATTAATAAGATGATACGTGTCAAATGGGTAGTAGCACCTGGGATGTAGTAAGTGCTCAGTAAGTGGTAGCTGTTGTTTTTCTAATATGGTGGTTGCTGGAGGTCCAGGATGGGTAGTACTGGCTCTGGAAGGAGAGGAAATCATACATGGTTTTCTGTGGTTAGTTCTGGATGGATCCAGAGACTTTTCATTTCTCCTCTCTCCCCAAAACTTTTCATGCCTGTAACCCACCAACAGGAACTCCAGCAGTGAACCATGCTCCCCTAGCTGTGCCAGTGCACAAAGCCCTCCTCTGTGGTTGCCTTTGGAAGAGTTTAAACTTATTTTTTTGAATAGGTATCCTATTTTCAATGCTCAAAAATAAAAATATACATACAGAATGCTATATAATGAAAGCCCAGTTCCTTCCAACTCCTCCCCCATTTCTGGTTACCACGGTTAATATTTCTCATATTTTTTTCGGTTTATTGATGTTTACATACAATAAAATTCACCAGTTTAAGTGTACAGTTTGGTGAATTTTGGTAATTGTATACAATCATAATCAAGTTATAGAACAGTTCCCTCACGCGGGAAAGTTCACCTTTGCACTTGCTCCCCTTCCGCACCTCTACGTCCAGCGCCAGGCAACCACTGATCTGTTTTTTGTCACTATGGTTTTGACTTTGCTAGCATTTCATGTAAATGGAATCGTGCAGTATGAAGTTTTTTGTGTTTGACTTCTTTCAGTTAGCGTGATTTTTTTTTCTTAGATTCATCCACGTTGTTGCTCGTATTAATGCTGTTTCTATATAGCACTCCATGGTATAGATGTGCCACAATTTGTCCATTCACCAGTTGATGGACATTTGGGTTGTTTATAGACTTTGGATATTATGAATAATTCTGCTCTAAATCTTCATGGGTAAGTTTTTGTGTGTACATAATGTTTTTTTCCTTCCTTCTTATTTCTTTAGGCATAACAGGCAAATACAAATGTATTGTTATTTCGTCCCTTTTTTTTTTTTTAAACGTAGAAAATGGTATATACGCATTGTAGCACCCTGTGATTTTTGAAAGGGCTTCACTACCAGATGAGAAGACTTATGGAATCTTTGACTTGGTCATGTCTCCCACTGTCCCAGGAGCAAGGGTGCCAAATGGTCCTCCTGGCTCTTGGAGCGGTTGCCAGCCTGCTGGGATTCAGACGAACGTGGTGGAGGTGGGTATGGTGGCTGTCCTTACCTGGCAGCCAGGCTTGCTCTCCCAGTCATGTTCCATCTAACAAGACTTCTTGCTGTCTGGACCATTGAAGGGGGTGAGTGTGAGACTGTGCTAGGCCTTGGTGGGGTTACCGGAGTATTTTGTCATCAGAAATGAATTGCAAAGGAAATTAGCTTGTGCACCTTCTAAGAAATCACATCCTGTTACAGAATCACAGGTACTTAGCAGAGGTGAAAGACCCACGCTTTTATGGTCCTTTTCTGTAAGTGAGGTTTGGTGAGTGGGTCACCAGCCTATTTTAAAGAATGCTCAGTTTGCTGATTTGGAGGACAGCAGTGCAAGTTATGTGTGCTCAGAATAAACTTATTGAAGGCATGTTTACTTTCACCTGTCCCAGTCCCAGTTGCCTCCCAGATGCCAACAGCCTCCTAATAATACACTGTTTTGAACTTTCTGAGGGAGATAAGGGCTTGACAAGAGTATGCAGATTTGCATTAAAAAGGAAGGCTAATAAAATAATTTCCTTCTTATATTCTTGTAGTGCTATTAGCAGACAATAGGATTTGGTAAACCAAATCCACTGTTTAAGAACAGAAATTACAGATTGTTTAAAGATGTCTTCTCTTCAATAGAGCTGTGCTGTCCACTAGAACTTCCTGTGGTGATGGAAATATTCTAGATCTGCACTCTCTAGTATGGTAGCCACTTGCTACATATGGCTATTGAGCACCTGAAGTATGGCTGCTGAGCTCTTGAAATATGGCTGCTGTGACTGAGGAACTGAAAATTATTTGTGTTACTTAATTTTAATTAGCTTAAGTTTAAATAATCACACGTGGCTAGTGGCTACCAAATTGGACAGCACAGGTTAAGGTGAACATTGACTCCCATTGAGTAGATTTTAAAAAAAATTCTAGATAGGAGCCACAGGAATACTGTTAAGCTGGTGTGTTTTTAAGCAGATTAGGTGAATATGTTTCATATGTGGTGTTATTTATTCAACCCATTTACCAGGTGCCTGCTATTTGTAAGTCATCATGCTGAGTGCTTTTATTGGATAATCAGAGGTTATCTACCATACTTACCCTCTCTGTGCCTCAGTTTCGCTATCCATAATGAAGGTATTGGACGAGGTAGACTTTTTAAGTACCTTCTTTTGTGGACATTTTTATGATTCTGCCTTTATTGGAGTTAATAGTAATAGCACTTATTTATTGAACATCCTTGTGTGGCACAAATAGCACTCACAGCATTAAATGCATTATCTCTTTTAAATACATTAGCTCTTTTAAATGTACTAATTTAATGTTTATTCATCCCAATGAGACATGAGGCATAATTATCCTAATTTTATAAATGAGAAAATTGGGGCTTAGTGAGGTTAAGTAATTTGCCTATAGTTACATTGCCAGTTGACGGTAGAGTTAGAATTCCCACTCAGGTCTGCTTCACTCAAAACTTGTCTTCAGTTAAATCTGTGTTTATGCTGTGGCTGTTTAAAAAACAGACTCTGTTTCTTTAAACATTTAAATAAAAGTTTAATCAGGTTTTTTAAAAAATAGATTTTACCCTAGTGGTGAAGTCAAGGGCCAGTGGCTCTTAGGTAGTAGGAGTGAGGTGAGCAGGTGGCGTGCACAGAGACCAGCTTATCTGGCAATCTTAAGTTCTCCTCTCATCCACATTCCTGAAAGGGCCACTTCAGGTACCTCTGACTGGCTTGTCCTCTGGATGTCTGTGCTCGACTCAGGCTGGGTGAAGCTTGGCTGCTGCCAGGAGCTCCAGAGAATGGTGGTGGGTCGAGGGAGAGAGGAAGAGTCAGAGTTTGGTCCTGCCCTGGTCTCTTGGTCCCTTGTGTGCCATGAAGCAGTAGAGACCCATGGCAAGGCTCCTTGGTCTGGGGTGCAAAAGTTGATTCCACCACCTGCTTACTGGCTCTGTGACCTTGTGCAAATCATTTCCCTCTCTGAGCTTATGAGGATTCATCCCCCCATGCACTCAGCCATACTTCTGGCACTGATCCCATGAGCCACACATTGTTCTCGGTGCTGGAGACCCAGCATTGAATAAGAGCAAGAAAGCCCTGCCACTGTGAAGCTTTGTTGTTAGCTGCTGTCAAGTCTGCCCCTGACTCAGGGCTACCCTATGCACAATTCTGAGCTTTCCTTTCCCATCTGTGAAATAGGGACAATCATAGCAACCTACCTCATGGGATAATAAATGAAGGGTAAGTGAGGTCACCAGCCTAACTCTGTTCTTAGTGCCCCTCCCAAGAGATGACTGGGTTGATTCCTAATACAATTAAAATAATATGCTTATAAAAATTCAGAACAAAGTTGATGTTGTGTGTTAGTTATTGGATCTTTAGCTTGAGTCTTTGGCTGTCTGCAGATGGCCCTTGTACTTGTTCTGATGAATTTCGGTAATTGTATGTTATTGGAGCAGTACACTCTTCATCAGCTAAGAAGAAGGGCAAATGAGGTGGGTAAAGCCTGTAGTTATTATCGTGCCTGGCAGGTGGTGGTCGTCCAAACAAACAAAACCCAAACCCATTGCCATCGAGTCGATTGCAACTCACAGCAACCCTGTAGGACAGAATAGAACTGTCCCATAGGGTTTCCAAGGCTGTAATCTTTACGGAAGCAGATTGCCACATCTTTCTCCCACGGAGCGAGCTGCTGGCGGGTTCAAACCACCCACCTTTCAGTTGGCAGCTGAGCGTTTTAACCACTGCACCACCAGGGCTCCTTGTGGTTGTCCAGTAAGTGGCATTTCTTTCTCTCAATCCCTTTTGCCTTTTTTGAATGAAGAAATTCTACCACTTGGCAGCTGTGAACTAGGAGTTGGGAGGCTGAATGACCAGTGGTAGGAAGATTTAAAAATAAATAAAAGCCAGTCTCCCATTCTCTGTTTTAAAAATACTTTAATCTCTGTCATTGTTTTTTTGACTACAAAAGTAATGCTTATTGTATTTAAACAACATAGAAATACGTAACTTGGCAAGTGAAACCACCCCTTAGTTCCACCGCCAGAGATACTGCTAAGTGTTTGATATACATATTTGTCTAGATATTTTTTGTGCATATACCTATTTTTAAATTGTTCCACCCATACAGATAGTTTTATTCAACCTGTGTTTCTCTTGGTGTGCTTTCCTAGCCTATGAATCCTTTTTTCTGGGCATGAGGAATCAGAGAACCTTATTGAATAAAATGAGCCTTGTCCTGAGACCAGAAAAGGGAAGCAAACATCCTCTAAGTCTAAGACGCTGGCCTGGAAAAGCAGGATCTGTTGACGATGAGGAGCCATGGTGGCATAGTGGTTAAGAGCTTGGCTGCTAACCGAAAGGTCCATAGTTTGAATTCACCAGCCGCTCCTTGGAAACCCTATGGGGCAGTTCTACTCTGTCCTGTAGGGTCGCTATGAGTTGGAATCGACCCAGCAGCAGTGGGTTTGTTTGTTTGTTTTTTAATTCACCATGAAGGAAGCCTTGGTAGGACAGGCAGAAGTGAGGGGACAGTCCAGTAGGGGTAGAACTTTTCCCCCCGCGGCACCTCCTAGACACAAGCTCCAGCCTTTGACTTTGCATACTAGCTTTCCTGACCTGGTGAAGGGTTTCATCCCTTCAAGTTTATGCCATAGAGTTGCCGTCGAGCAGTGGTAGGTGGAGAGCCTGCCTGAGTCTTTCAGGATTAGGCTTAACAACAACAACAAAAAAAACCCTGTTGCTGTCGAGTTGATCCTGACTCATAGTGACCCTATAGGATAGTATAGAACTGCCCCACAGGGTTTCCAAGGAGCGGCTGGTGGATTCGAACTACCCACCTTTTGGTTAGCATCTGGGCGCTTAACCGTTGCACTTAGATATGGTGAAATTGACTTCCATTGGCCTTTTTTTCTATCAGTTGTTTCACATTCTCTGCTTTTTTAGCTTATAACATTTTAAAGACTGGCTTTCAAACCAATCAGCTTGTTTGCCCACCTTTGTGTCCAGTTGTCTCTTTATATAAAAGTTGTCGGTGGTATCAAATAAGGACAAATGCTTGAGCTCCTGAAGTAATTAAAACTTACTTTTATTATAAAAATATTAGGGTGGACCCTATGAAATTGCCATTTTTTGAAAGGCCAAAATGGCTGTCGGCAATTTCATAGGGTTCAACTTCATAAAGTTTCATTGTGGAAGGTTGGATCGTGGTAGAAAAAAATCACTTGTAGTAGTTTTATTTTTATAGCATCTCTGATTTCTCATATACATGTGTTTTTTGATTAGTTATGAGCATACAGTATATATAATCGTATGTTTTACTTTTTAAAAATTAATATGACCTAAGACTTTTTCCAGAGCACCGGTGGCACAATGGTTAAGCATTTGGCTGCAAACCGAAATATTGGTAGTTCTAACCCACCAGTGGCTCAGTGGGAAAAAATACTAGGCAATCTGCTCCCATAGAGATTACAGCCTAGGAAACCCTACGAGGGCAGTTCTCCTCCACCCTGTAGGGTCATTATGAGTTGAAATTGACTACATACAACAGTAAGACTTTTTCCAGTTAAGATTTCCTTATAACTGTCATTCCTTAATGGTACTCCGCAGAGAAGATAAGGTAAATCTCAGTCACTGAACTGTCCCCTAATGTTCAACGTTTAGGTTGCTTCCAGTTCCTGCATTATAAATAATCTTACAATGACTGTGGTTCTTTGTGCAGGTTTCCCTGTATTTAGATTCTTTCTTAGGACAGATTCCCAGGAGTGATAGTGTTGTATTATTATTGTGCCAAATTGCTTTCCAAAAGTGTCATGCGAGTTGATAATATCACCAGCAATACTAGTGCCAGTTTATTGCTTCCTTGTCACCACTGGGTGTTTTTTACCCTTAATTTCTAATTTAATAAGCAGTAGGTACATCCTCATTTTTTCAATTGTATATCTTTGGTTAGCAGGCTTTAATATTTTTGTCCACTTAGTGGTTTGCTCATTCCCCCCACCTGTGAGGCATATGTGTTTATATATGCTTGTAGTAAATTAGAGAATTATCAGTAAGTAGTATTGTAAGAAAAGAGCTCCCCAAGTGTACTCAGTGAATTTCACGAGGCCCTCTGACCCAGCCTCTGTGCCATTGTTTGGGGAATTAGAGGTGCCTAATTAGTGCAGATCAAGGCTGGAAACAAACCATGTGGGCCTTGTCTACAGTCCCTGGGGCCAAGTGGTGATTTCAATGCCATCTTCCACCTTCAGCTGTTCTCAGAACTCAGTTGAAATTTGATCACGTTACAGTGTGGCTAAGGAGCCTAATTAGTTGTAAACCCCAGGAAATTCAAAAATTAGAGAGTCCATTAATCCCAAAGCCTCTCCCTTTGTGAATGGCTCTAATCCCCTTTGGTTTGCTTGATTTTCCTGCTGTGCTTTAGTTCCAAAAAGAATGGCAGCCTGTTTGCTGGAACTTCCTGCCTTTTGGGGGGTTAAATGTAACCCTTTTGACCCCTCCCCCCCAGCTAATCTTTAAGTAATAGTCTGGAATGCTGATCACTATTCCATTTCCTGGATGAAAACTACTCAAGAGTGCCCTGTTAAGGTGAGTATAATGCCTCTTAGTGCCTCTTAGCATCTTGTGACCTAGAGGAAGTAAAGATGTCTTGTGCAGTAGCACCCCTTGCTGAAGTTGTGCCTGAGGCTTAAGCATCACTTTTCCCTCTCTCTTTAAAATGTTAGTGGTTTTGTGCTGGGTTTTAGATTCCTGTGATCTGAGCAATTCTTATTATAGACTGCTCCCATTTACCCTTCCTGAGTAGACCACATGAGCAGCCCAAATGAAATACATGCTGTTTGGGGTTGTCCTAAGGTTAGATGGTCTGATACTTGAGATAGGCTGGTCCTGTGAGTTGCAGTGTGCCTTGCCATGAGCTCTTTTCCTATACAGTGCAGTTTAGCAGGGGTAGGGAAGAGTTCTGGATTCCGTTTAAAGCAGTTTATTTGTGGACCAAGAGTACCTACATTTAAGGGAGCCCGTGACTGGGATCTTGATGCTAGTGTTGTGTTCCTGTATCCTAGCCTTTCCATGTGACACCAGAGAAAGAGTGTCGTCTTTTTTTTAAAAACTAGTTTCCAACAGAATAAACTTTATCCTGCCTTGTATTTATACTTGACCCTTTTCTGAGAGGTTTCATTACTCTTCAGAGATTATTTTTGTATTTCTTTTGTTCACTTCTTCTCTAAGCTCTTGCTTCTCTCTTCAAGTTGTTTCATTTAATACAAACAAACAAAAAAACCAAACCAGTTACTGTCGAGTAGTTTCCAACTCATAGAGACCCTATAGGACAGAGTAGAACTGCCCCATAGGGTTTCCAAGGCTGTAAGTCTTTACAGAAACAGATTGCCACATATTTCTCCTGCAGAGGGGCAGGTGGTTTTGAACTGCTGACCTTTCAGTTAGCAGCTGCACGCTTAACCACTGCACCACCATGGCTCCTCACTTACTATGTTGACGTTAGGCACCATCGACTTGGTCCCGACTCCTAGGGACCCTATTGTCAGGGATTGTGTCCCCCCAAAATGTCTGTCAACTTGGCTGGGTGATGATTCCTGGTATTGTATGACTGTGTAATCTAATGTGATTTCCTTATGTGTTGTAAACTTTATCAGTCTGATGAGGTTATATGTGATCTACTTATGTGTTATAAATTTTATCACTGTGATGAGGTTTACAAGATTAGATGGTGTCTTAATGCAATCTCTTTTGAGATATAAAAGAGAGAAGTGAGCAGAGACACATGGGAACCTCATACCACAAAGAAAGCAGTGCCGGGAGCAGAGCACGTCCGTTGGACCTGAGGTTCTTGCGCTGAGATGCTCCCAGACCAAGGGAGGATTGATGACACGGACCTTGCTCCAGAGCCTACCGAGAAAGCGTTCCCCTGGAGCTGGCACCCTGAATTTGGACTTGTAGCCTACTGGACTGTGAGAGAATAAGATTCTGTTTGTTAAAGTCATCCACTTGTGGTATTTCTGTTAGAGCAGCACTAGATGCCTAAGACACTTATATACAACAGTACAAAACACTGCCCGGTCCTGCACCATCCTCACAATCATTGCTGTGTTGGAGCCCATTGTTGCAGCTGTTGTGTCCATCTGTCTTGTTGAGAGACTTCCTCTTTTTTGCTGACCCTCTACATTACCAAGCATGACGTCTTTCTCCAGGGACAGGTCCCTCCTGATAACATGTCCAAAGTACGTGAAATGAAGTCTCATCATCCTTGCTTATGAGGAGCATGCTGGCTGTATTTCTTCCAAGACAAATTTGTTCTTTCTTCTGGCAGTCCATGGTGTATTCAGTATTCTTTGCCAACACCATAATTCAAAGGCATGAATTCTTCTTTGGTCTTCCTTATTCATTGTCCAGCTTTCGGATGCATATGAGGTGATTGAAAATACCATGGCTTCGGGTCAGGCACACCTTAGTCCTCAAAGTGACATCTTTGCTTTTTAACACTGTAAAGACATCTTTTGCAGCAGACTTGCCAAATGCAATACGTTGTTTGATTTATTGACTGCTGTTTCCATGGGCATTGACTGTGGATCCAAGTAAAAGGAAATCCTTGACAACTTCAGTATTTTCTCTGTTTGTCAAGATGTTGCTTGTTGGTCCAGTTGTGAGGATTTTTGTTTTCTTTATGTTGAGGTGTAATCCATACTGAAGGCTGCAGTCTTTGATCTTCATCAGTAAGTGCTTCAAGTCCTCTTCACTTTGAGTAGGCAAGGTTATGTCATCTGTATATTGCAAGTTGTTGATGAGGCTTCCTCCGATCCTGATGCCCTGTTCTTCTTCATATAGTCCAGCTTATTGGATTGTTTGCTTAGCATACAGATTGAATAAGTATGGTGAAAGGATACAACCCTGATGCACACCTTTTCTGATTTTAAACCGCGCAGTATCCCCTTGTTCTGTTGGAAGGACTGCCTCTTGGTCTATGTACAGGTTCCTCATGAGCACAATTAAGTGTACTGGAATTCCCATTCTTTGCAATGTTGTGCATAATTTGTTATGATCCACACAGTCAGATGCCTTTGAATAGTCAATAAAACACAGGTAAACATCTTTCTGGTATTCTCTGCTTTCAGCCAAGATCCATCTGACAATTCCGCAGTGATAGCCCTTGTTCCATGTCCTCTTCTGAATCTGGCTTGAATTTCTGGCAGTTCCCTGATGATATACTGCTGCAACTGTTTTTGAATGATCTTCAGCAAAATTTTACTTGCATGTGACGTTAATGATATTGTTCGGTAATTTCCTCATTCGATTGGGTCACCCTTTCTTTGGAATGGACACAAATATGGATCTCTTCCAGTTAGTTGACCAGGTAGCTGTCTTCCAAATTTCTTGGCATGGACGATTGAGTCCTTCCAGGGTTGTATCGGTTGTTTGAAACATCTCAGTTGGTATTCCGTCAGTTCCTGGAGCCTTGTTTCTCGCTAGTGCCTTTAGTGCAGCTTGGACTTCTTCCTTCAGTACCATCGATTTTTGATCATATGCTACCTCCTGAAATGGATGAACATCAACCAATTCTTTTTGGTATAGTGACTGTGTATTCCTTCCATCTTCTTTTGATGCTTCCTGCATCATTCCATATTTTGCCCATTGAATCCTTCAATATTGGAACTTGAGGCTTGAAATTTTTTAGTTCTTTTCAGTTGAGAAATGCTGAGCGTGTTCTTCCTTTTTTGTTTTCTAACTCCAGTTCTTTGCACATTTCATCATAATACTTTACTTTGTCTTCTTGAGTTGCCCTTTGAAATCTTTGACTATACCAGCACATTGTTGTTTGCTCTTAAAACTATAAACCTTTCATTTAAGCTTCTTCTGGAATGCTGAGGATATAAAATGCAGGAAATTGGTCTCTACTTACTTACTTTTTCCCATGTAAATTACTTGTTCTGAGAGTGTGACATCTTCATGGCTTGGAAAGAAAGTATTTCGTGTTCTCTGTGGTGTCGGACCTAACAGAGTCTTGTGGGCCTCCAAGTCTGCCAGTCCTTCTGGAAAGATTTAAGGCGAGCGGCATATTTGTGCATCTGGGCTCTTCTCTCTCAGTAGTTCCTCAGTGTCTTATAGAGCAGGAAATGCAAATCCGAATACCCATAGTAGTAAGCAGATTGTATGAGTGAACTGGCCAGGCCAAAGAGACCCAAGGATGGGGCAGGGCTTTGACAGACAGGAGGGCACGTGCCATTAGGATTCTACTTGTTGTAAACCACCATTCTGGCACAGGATAAATTAAACCATGTATGTAGAGGAATAAAAAAAAAAAAATCAGGCCACTTATTGTGGACAGTGGGGTTCAGTGAGGGAGTCCTGCTCATCTGAACTCCATTACCTTTGGATTAAAAAATAGAAGCAGAAACACTATCACCGTAGTCTTTGGTGTGAGCTCTTGGGGATCCCAGGTGCCCTGGTCAGCAATTGCTAGTGTTGAATGCCTTAGTTACTAGGCTTGAGTCTTATTAACCCATACTCAGCACAGCTTGGGGTTTCACATTTCTTAGATGAACACCTTTGTTTTCTCTCAGCCAGGCCACTCTTGCTGGCTCACTGGACAGGAGGCGTTCTGCTACTTCCCCTGCTCTGTTTCCTCTCAGCCATGCCAGGGAGCCCTGTAATTGGCCTGCAAAGTTCTGAACTGTCAGCCCCTTTGGACCCTCTGCTTCCCCGCTGCTTGGGTTGGCAGTTTGGCTTCCTCTTTGCTGGACAGAGTTCCTGTGAATTCACAATGTCAACTCACCCGCTCAGCCCCTCTTCCTTCCCTTTACCAAGAGAGAGCTTTATCTTTCTTCTGTGGTTCTTGCTGACACCTGCAGTTTCAGCCCCTCTTCTTTCCCTTTACCAAGAGACCGTTTTATCTTTACTCTGTGGTTCTTGCTGACATCTGCAGTTTCTCACCAGAGAAGCTTTCATGTTGTGGTGGGGAATTTTAAACATCGTTTAGAAGAATGGTATGGTAATTTTCTCTGATGTGTCATCTGAAATGATTCTGCCTTTGCCTTACAGCCTCTAAACTGTACTACTTGAAAGAGTATTTTTAAGTAGTTTGGAGAAAGTTATACCAATGGATTTCTGAAATGAATGATTGAAACTTCTGGCATTATGGTTAAGAGCTCAAATTTGTGGAGTCAGCCTGGATTCCCGCTTACCAGCTGTGTGGCCTTGGGCACATCCCCTCAAATTGCTGAACCTCAGTTTCCTCAGCTGTCAGTTGGATGATTGTGTGTGCCTCACCAGGTTGTTGTGGGGATCGAATGAGGAATGTGCGTGAGTGTGTAGCACAGAGTAAGCACTCAGTTAATGGTAGTTCTTAGTGATCTTACATAACTTTTCAAAATAAAAGCAATAGGTGGTTGTTATCGTTAGGTGCTGTCAAGTCAGTTCTGACTCATCGCAGCCCTTTGTACAGCAGAGTAAAACACTACCCGGTCCTGTGCCATCCTCACAAAATCATTGTAATACTTAAGCCCATTGTTACAGACACTGTCAATCCATCTCGTCAAAGGTCTTCCTCTTTTTCGCTGACCCTCTACTTTACCAAGCATGCTGTCTGTCTGGGTCATCTAGTGCTGCTATAACAGAAATACCACAAGTGGATGGCTTTAACAAAGATAAATTTATTTCCTCACAGTAAAGTAGGCTAAAAGTCCAAATTCATGGTGTCAGCTCCAGGGGAAGTCTTTTTCTCTCTGTCAGCCTTCTCATCAATGTTCCCCCAGACTAAGAGCTTCTCCGCGCAGGGACCCCGGGTCCAAAGGACATGCTCTGCTCCTGGAACTGCTTTCTTGGTAGTGTGGGGTCCCCAACTGTCTACTTGCTTCCTTTGGTGCAGACCACACCCCAGGGAAAACTCCCTGTACATTGAATCAGGGATGTGAACTGGGTAAGGGTGGTGTTACAATCCTACCCTAATCCTCTTTAACATAAAATTACAGTCAGAAAATGGAGGACAACCACACAATACTGGCAATCATGGCCTAATCAAGCTGACACATATTTTGGGGGGACACAGTTCAGTCCATGACAATGTCCTTCTCCAGGGGCTGGTCCCTCCTGGTAACATGTGCAAAGTATGTGTGACAAAGTCTTGCCATTCTTGCTTCTAAGGAGCATTCTTCTGTTACTTCTTCCAGGACAGATTTGATCATTCTTCTGGCAGTCCATGGTATATTCAGTATTTTCAGTATTTTTCACCAACACCATAATTGTAAGGCATAAATTCTTCGGTCTTTGTGATGGTTAAAATTGTGTGTCAACTTGGCTGGGCCATGATTCTCAGTGATTTGATAGTTGTATGATGGTGTGATCACTTCCATGAAGAGATTTGATATTATGTGATCACCTCCACATGGGATCTGCTGTGAGTAGCCAATCAATTGAAAGGGAGTTTCCTTGGGTGTGTGGCCTGCATTGTATATAAGTGGATATTTTGGCAAGGCTTGTGGACTTTTGCTCATTCTGGATCCTGCAGCTGGCTCCTGTTCATCTGATCTCCGGTTCTTAGGACTTGAGCTAGTAGCTCACCTGTAGTCTTGCCTGCCAGTCTTTGGGATTCGTTGATCTTCACAGCCCGTGAACAAGAGCCCTGCTCTCCAGTCTTCCGATCTTGGGTTCGCCAGGCCCTGTGGCCATGTGCATCAGGAGAAGCCTCTATCCTGACCCATGGACTTGGGACGTTCCAGCCTCTGCAACTGCATGAGCCATTTCCTTGATATAAATCTCTCTGTATATTTATACGCTTTACTGGTTTTGCTTCCCTAGAGAACCCAGCCTAAGACAGTCATCCTTATTCATTGTTCAGCTTTCACGTGTATGTGAGGCAATTGAAAATTACCATGGCCTGGGTCAGGAGCACCTTAGTCCTCAAAGTGACATCTTTGCTTTTTGACACTTGAAGAGATCTTTTGCAGCAGATTTGCCCAGTGCAGTACGTTGTTTGATCTCTTGACTGCTACTTCCGTGGGTGTTGATTGTTAGTCGACCTTCTATGGAAAAGGGTTTTTAAAAATCAGGAGGCAGCTGTTATAGGGTGAAATCGGCAACCTTAAAGGATAAACTTGCTCTTTGGAGGATATCTCACGTGGCCAGTATTTCATTCCTGTATTCCAATATTTCACTCAGGAGGGCTGCCTCATCCTTCCTGTGAGTGTGGGGTATGAATTATAAATACAGCTAAGATGGCATTCCTCATTGCCAACCGGCCTGTCTTTCTTATAGCTTTCTTGGCCAAGCTTTCTCTTGATTTTTTTTTTTTTCATTTATTTCTAAGCTTTTATCCAGGCCCTCCTATATTAGTGTGCCTGACCATAGGGAAACTAAGATGTGATGCCTGTCCCCCAGGAGCTCCCATCCATTCCAGGGGACACATTGGTACTTGAGTAATAGCAACAAGAGACAGCAGGCACAGAGTAGTGGTTAAAATGCAGACTCGAGCCGACTGCCTGGGTTTGAATCCCACATGCCCCACTGTCCTTAATCTCTTTGTCCTTTACTTTCCTCATCTACAAAGTGGGAATAGAATTGTTGGTTGAGCGATGAGTTAATGCATCTTACTTGCTTCTTTCACTGCCTAGCCCCAGTAAGGGCTCAGTAATTGCTTGCTGTTATCATTGTAAGTGGCATTGATTCAGCAAATGTTTCACAGTATATTGAACAAGACAAAGTCCCTGCCGTAAACAAACAAAGATGGTCATTTCCATTAATGAGAAGTGGTGTGAAGAGACAATGCTGGGTGACATGGTAGGACCTGGGAGGAGGGATAGGGCTGGGTGGGCAGAGAGGGCCTCTGTAATGGGGCCTTCAAGGTGAGATGAAACTGCTGATGGGGAGCCAGCCTTGGGAGGATCTGAGGAAGGGGCACAGCTGGTGCGAGGGCACCAAGGTAGGGGAATAGAAAGAAGGCTGTTAGCAAGAGAAAGCTCCGCGTCAAGTCAACAGGCCAGATTATGCAGGACCTTGTAGATCAGGTTAAGAAATATGGGTCTTAATTCTAATAGTAAGAAGAAGCTGTAAGGGTTTTAAGCAGGGGAGTAGCATGGTCTTCTTTATCATTAAAAAATAATAATGTTACTTCAACTGCTGTGCAAATAAAAAATTGAAAGGCAAGAGTAGAAACGGGGAGACCATTTAGGCTGTCCAGTGAGAGAGAGGGTGGTGTAGTGGAGATGAAAAGACAGACAGAACTGGGGTTTGTTCTGATGTCTTAGGATTTTACATTGCAATTGATTACAACTGTTTCGCACCTGGGGTTTGTCTGGTTTGAGTGACATTCACACAGCTGGAATGGTCACCATCAGGCCTCAAGATCTGGATATGCTGAGTCCACATCCAGTGTTCTTCCCACACCTCCCTGCAGCCTTTCCTGTTCCTCATTGCATTCCCATGATGCATTCCCTGGCCCAGGAGTCAGCTTGCAGTTCATTCATTCTCTTCTTGGTGCTCAGTGGATAGCAGAATGGTCGGTTTGTTCTGTGATCCAGGCATAACGGTGGTAACCAAGAAAGATGTCAGTCTTGGTCTCCGGGAGCCTACAGCCTAGAGGGGGAGATGGATTGTAACACAAACAGAAGTAGAATTGCACTGGTGACAAGATACCAGAAAGGGACATGTTGCAATGAGAGACTGTAATGAGGGGTTTGAGACAGGGATGATCAGGGAGGGATAGGCTTGAACTGAGGGAATAGCAGCCCAGGCAGAAGGAACAGCTTGTGCAGAGACTGGCAGGAAGGAGCTGAGCAAGTATGAGGGACAGAAAGAAGGCTAGGACAGGTGTAGGTCAATCAAGCGGTGACTGTGGTAGACCAGGTAAGACACAATGGTGTCTTGGGCAAGGGGGAGGTCTGGTAGTGGGGATGGAGAGAAATAATAAAATAATGAAATATAATAATAAAAAATAAGATACTTTATGGCATTATTACTGGCAGTAGTAAATGCTCAGTAAGTGTTAGTAAGTATCTGTGTTATAGTTGATAGGTTGGGTGGGGAAAATCCTGAGTTTGTCTTGGATGTGTTGAGGATGAGGTACTTTTCAGATATCTGGAAGAAGTGGAGGCACAGGTAACTGGCTGATTGAGATACATTATTTGTTAATACTTCCAGACTCCACTGTGCTCAACTTCTAGTCCCAGCCTTGTCACTTAGTAGCTATATGGCACCGGGCCTCCTAGAGCCTCTGCTTCCTCATCTATACCGTGAGGATGGTATTATCTACCTTACAGCTTTTTTTGAAGTCAGATAACTGGGATGGAAGCACTTTGCTGGCTCTTAGATACTACCCACATGTAGGGTATTATTATTATTTTATCCATTATTATACTTTCCTCTCCATCCTTCTACCACATACTAGTTGCAAGGAGGAAAAATAGCTGTCGTGTTTTACCAATTCTAGGATTGTTGAGTTCCACTCCTAAAGGCTTCTCGTATGCCATCTGTGTCGGTAATTTCTTTTTCCCCATAGTTTTCCCTTCCGTGTTCCCCTCCTGTCTCTGTCCCCACCACACCCTACCTTGTCCCACGACTCCAGTCCCCAGATCTGGGCTAATATGGTGCGTTCTCCTTGGGAACTTGTGCTGACTCTTGTGGGCATTTCCGAGCAACTCAACTGCCGAGGTTTATGAGTTCTTGGATTAAAATGTCGTTAAGACCTTAAAGTAGAATAGGAACAGCTGGTAATAATGAGAGGAACAATGAATCCCTCCACACAGTTGATTGGGGGCATATCAGTTTGCCCCGCAGTGTCACTCACATCAGGCAGTGACAACTTCTGCACACTTTATAATTCAGCAGAATCTTTCCTTGGCACCAGATGAAAGCAGCCCTAGCATGCAGGAATGAATCATGTAATAGCAAAGATAATTCTTACAAATAATAAACATCTGTTTCTATTATTCCAAAGACAAACATTGGTGGTGGTATCACTGGGGTTTTTTATAACCTTTTGTGGGCCCTGACTGGTCTTTTCCAAAACAAACTTGGTGTATGTGTCTACATTTGATGTACTTTATCCCACTTGCTGCTTTATCTTTCTCCAAAAGTACGAGATTTTCCAATACAAGCCGAAATATCAGCTGACATTACAAAATTATAAAAAGACAGTTTTCAAGGGTTTTTGCTTCCACGCGGAGGGCTCTTATACTGTAGAAACACTCCTAAAGTATAAGTAGATTGACTTTTTGTATATCACATCCACACCGTAAGGGACCATGTAATGAACGATTACAAAGTGAAAAATTCTGCCACATGTGATTAACCCCAGCAGGAAGTCAGTTTAGGGAGTTTGCGGGGTGGTTGGGGGAGGAGGAGGAGGCGGGGATGGACTAGAATACTCATAGGTTTGTTTTCTTAAAGCAGGGCCCTCCTGTACAGGTGAGTCAGAAAGCATCATCAAAGCATAACAGTGCTTTGAGACGGGTTAGTGTAGACCTCTTTGAGAGTGCCTCTTTGGAAGTGCTGCAGTGTCCCCTTTGCAAGTGGACACTTACTCTCCAGTGGTCCAGACTGATAGGGTGAGCTCTAATGCACAGCAGCACCATCACTGTTACTCACCTTGAGGTCAGGCTTCTTGTCCTGTTTGGGAGCACTGGAACCAAGGAGAACTGGGACTAGTGTCCACTGTTGTTTTTGTTGTTAGTTGCCATCGAGTCGGCTTTGATTCATGGCAACCTTACGTATAACAGAACAAAACATTTCCCTGTTCTGTGCTATCTTCACGATCCTTACTGTGTTTGAATCCATTGTTGTGGCTGTTGTGTCAGTCTGTCTCATTGAGGGTTTCCCTCATTTTTGCTGATGTCCTTTTCTAGCGCTTAGTCTTTCCTGGTGACATGTCCAAAGTGAGCGAGTTGAAGTCTTGCCATCCTTGCTTCTCAGGGGCATTTTGGTTGTATGATAGGTTAATACCCATATGCCAACAAAGAAGACCAGTTGTCTTGACTGATGACTATTATTCAAATGTATGCATCAACCATGAAGGCCACAGATGAAGAAATTGAAGATTTTTATGACCACAGCCTGAAGTTGATTGAACGTGCAATGAAGATGCATTGATAATTAATGATGATTGGAATGTGAAAATTGAAAAGAAGGATCAGTAGTTGGAAAATACCGTCTTGGTAATAGAAACAATGCCAGAAATCATAGGATAGAATTCTGCAAGACCTTCAGCTTACTCATTGGAAATACTTTTTTTCAACCACACAAACGTCAGCTGTACACTTGGGTCTTGCCAGATGGTTTACACAGGAATCAGATCAACTACATGTGTGGAAAGAGATGATGGAGAAGCTCAATATCATCAGCCAAGACAAAACCAGGAGTCGTCTGTGGAACAGACCATCAGTTGCTCATGTGCAAGTTCAAGTTGAACTGAAGAAGATCAGAGCAGGCCCATGAAAGCCAAAGTACGACCTTGAATACATCCCACCTGAATTTATAGAACATCGCAAAAATAGATTTGACTTACTGAGCGCTAATAACTGAAGACCAGAAGAGTTGTGGGAAGACATCTGGGGCATCATACATGAAAAAAGTATCCACTGGCAGAGTATTATTTAAAGACCACCGTATCACTGATCTCACTTCCTAGAATCAAATATAAAAAAATGGCAACCACAGTAATCTCTCCTCCTGAATTTAGTGCTGAAAAGTAGACTATTCCTGTGTACAGCTTCAGGAGGTGAGAGTTGAAGCTTGCTCGATCCGTCTATGAGCTTGGACTGAGTAAAGGACAGTTGGAATAAATGAACCAGGTAGATCAGATTTTGAGTCTGAACAAAGATACAAAGAACTATGTTGTAATCATTTCAGTGTGAGGCATATTCCCTTTTCCTGGGGCCCTACCAAAAACCAAACCAGACCTGTTGCTGTTGAGTCGATACCAACTCATAGTGACCATATAGGACAGAGTAGAACTGCTCCACAGGGTTTTCAGGGAGCAGCTGGTGGAATCAAACTGCTGACCTTTTGGTTAGTAGCTTGAGCTCTTAACTACTGCACCACCAGCGATTCCTCTGGGCCCTAAGGAGTTCCAAAGAAAGGGAGCAGTTCAGAAAGAGGAAGATGGTGTTGAGAAGCCCCAGAGTGGTGATACCCTGTCTGTCTGCACCTGGGTAGTAGAAGGAACATGCTCTGGAGTTGGGCCAACCTGATTTTAGCTTCTTAGGCACTGTGACTCTGGGCAAGTTCCTTGAATCTCTCTGTGCCTCATATTCCTGCTCTGTAAAATAGGGTTTATAAACCTGCCTCCTGGGGAGTCAGGAGTTGACTCAGTGTATGTTAGATGCCTAGTAGGGTGCCCCAGGGCCCAGGGAGAATGGTCATCGAAAAGTAGTTTGCTGTGTCCTTTCAAGTCAGTTCTGACTCATAGCGATCTTTTCTCACATGGAGCAGCTGGTGGGTTTGAGCCACCGACCTTTCGGTTAGCAGCTGAGCGAGCTGTTATTATTATGAATAACATTTTGGGTCCCCTTAGAAAGGTCATAAGGAGCTCCAGTGGTGCAGTGGTGAAGGGCTCGCTGCTAACCAAAAGGTTGGTGGCTCAAACTCACTGGCGGCACTGTAAGAGAAAAGACCTGGCTGTCCGCTCCAGTAAAGATTACAGCCTAGGAAACCCTAAGGGGCAGTTCTGTAGGGTCGCTGTGAGTTGGAGTTGACTCAGTGGCACACAACAACGCAAAAGAAAGGTCATAATTATTTTGATGCAAGATTCTCTGCCAGATTAAATATGCTCTCATTTAACCTTTACAAGTCTCTGAGGTTAGGTAGTGGTATTCCCATTTTACAGAGTAAGAAACCAGTAGGGTGGTGAGAGTTAAGTAATGTGTGAAAGTTTTATTTGTACTGTCTAGGACTGATTCCTGGACATCCCTAGTGCCAGCACACTGAATGCCTTTTTGTTCTTTAAGGGCTTAAAAATTATAACTATAGTTTAATTATGATTATTGGAATGAAGAATAATTATGAAGAAATTGTAGATAGTTTAGAAAAATAAAAAAGAAAATAAAAATTACTTAATTCCACTACCTAGACAAAACATTTGTTATTTTGGAGTATTTCTCTCTGGACTTTTACTTAATAGATACATAGATTCTGTAATTTTTTTGATATATTGCATTATGAGTGGCAATATTACATGGCTGTTAAAAACAAGGGCTCCGGAGCCAGGCTGCATAGATCAAATTCCAGGTTTGCCACTTACTGTGTGATCTTGGGCAAGTTCCTTAACCTCTCTACCTCAGTTCCCTCATCTGTGAAAGGAGATTAATAACAGACGTTACTTTACAGGCGTGTCTTGAGGATTGAGGGAGTTAACCTATATAACACACTTTGAACAGGACCTGGTGCACGAAAACCTTGTCACTGTGACTATTATCATAATCATAACTACCATTTCCCCAAATCATTGAGAATTCTTTATAAACCTGATTTTATAATCGTGGAATATCATAATTCACATTGAAGACCTGCCTGTTTCATCGTCTTGAGCATGCTGGCCTATTGCCTAAAGACAGGGTCCTATTGACTAGTGTCTTCGCTGAGACAAAATGCAGGACATTTAAGAATCCTCTCCCAATCTGCTGAGCTCCAGCGCCAGACTTTGATTCCCATCTTGTCCGGCACTACATTTCTTTTTCCTGGCTCTTGTTGGCATTTTCAAGCAATGAGACCCACTTTGTTCTTTTACCACTGGTTCCGGCTTTGGTAAAATTTGACCTTTCAATCCTGGACAGTGTACTTTGTGCATATCAGCCTCATGTTAGACTCCAGGGTCAGGAGTTTTTTGGCAGTGGAGCTGCTGGGGTTTCATCTGCAAATGAAAACCACCTGGCCAGCTGCTTGCATCAGATGGAAGCCAGATGGGAGAAGTCAGGAGGGGGCACCGGGCAGTCTGGAGTGGCGGCCTCTTGTCTTGTCATCTTTCCACTTCCCCTTGTCCCACCAGCCTGAAAATGATTGTTTTTAACCCATTGTCTCCTCTGGTGCCCAGATAGTTCCATAATACAGGGTGGTCCCACCCAGGCTGTGGCCAGCCCCGAGGATGTGACCCAGAACCTAGAAAAGTGACACGCATGTCACATCTGATGGAAGAAGAGGAGCAGCAGCATGTGGCTAAGTGGTCATCAGAGTAGAAACTTCAGCTGTCCGGTGAAGTGAGATGGTAGGGAAGGTAAATAGCAAAGTTAATGGGATCCACATGGCACACAGGAAGGAGAGAGTTCTGGATGTGAGCAAGGCCAGTGACCAAACTGACAGACACTGAAAACAGTCTCCCCTAAGAAATGTGTTGACTAAGTGACAACTGTTGCCAAACTAGGGAGTAAAGTTGGTTTGTTTGTCAGGCAACTTCTAATGTGAATCATTGGCAGTTGAATTAATTAAAAAAAAAAAAACAAAACCGTTGATCATAGATAAGTGATGATGGGACACTTTGCATCTGTCTTTGGTCCAAGTTGTCACAACTGTAACCAGGTTTTGATTCATTGTTCAGAGAAGAACAGGAGTTTTTACCTCTGGGCTTTGTGCATTAAGGAGATTGCTAGAGTGGGAAGTGATGGATTAATTTCAATCTCTAAACACTCTTCAGCTTGGAGCAACAAAAGTAGAAAAATACAAATGAAGTGCTCACCCCAAAGGGCGGAAGAGAGAAGGAGAGAAAAAGATAGCGCATTCAAATTGATTTACAAGTAGGAGTCAAAGTTCCGAGGCTTGAAAAGAAGAAGATCCCACTCACAGGTGGAAAATGCCAGAAGAGAAAGTAGGCAGTGAAGATGTTTACTTTTGCCTTTGGAACTGCCCCTGCGTTCGTTTGCATGCTGGCGGCACACCGCCCTGCCTGCTATTTTAGCTCTGTAGTCCCAGTCATACCTTATTTGGCTTCCCATCTCTACACAACATGGCTCCTTAACACTTAATTGGTTGGCTTGGCTATTAAAGCTCCAGAAGAGCTCATGCACCCCACACACTCACTGGCACAGGCTGGAGTTTTGCACAACTCCCTGTGTGTTAGCTCCAATGTCATCCTTTTTTTCCCACATTGAAGAAAAATTATTGGAATGGAAGTGAGCGGGAGTGTCATAATTAGAGATAACGTTGAAATCTGTTCTAATTCATAAACAAAGTAAACTCTGTACTTTATTACAGTTAGTTCCAAATAGTTTAGGTGATACCAGGTCATCAGTGTGGCACAATGTTCCGGTTGAGGCACCAAGACAGAGAAGAGCAGAGGAGATGTAAGCTTCTGGGACTGTGTTTAACAGGACCAGTTAGCTTTGCTCTCCTCTACTAGTTCTCAGCTGAGGCTGAGCTCTGGCTGGACTGTGCTGGCCCTGGTTTTGGAGTGCTGTCCCTGGGGCATGTCTGTTAACCAACCAGCTAAAATCATTTAGCCTAATTGCTGCATCCACAAAAGACTCCTAAGAAGACACAAAAGATCTTGTGATTCCAACTTTCCTTCTAGGTAATTTTGGGTTCCCTAAAGGATTTGGTCTGGTCCTGCCCAACATTTCTATCTGGCTAAGTTTTTAATTCATCAGTACTTTTCTTTCCCACGTTAAAACAGAGCAATAACAACTACAGAATCCCTATACTCCGAAGGATGACACAAGTTTTAAATGCTCCAAAAACACCAAACCAAACCAGTTGCTGTAGAGTCAATTCCGACTCATGGTGACCCTGTAGGACGGAGTAGAACTGCCTCATAGGGTTTCCTAGGCTGTAATCTTTATGGAAGCAGACTGCCACATCTTTCTCCCATGGAGCAGTTGTGGGGTTTGAACTGCTGACCTTTCAGGTAAAGCTGAGCGCTTTAACCACTGCGCCACCCGTGCTCCTTGTTGTTGTTAAGTGCTGTTGAGTCTGTCCTTACTCAGCAACCCTGTGTACAACAGAATGAAACACTGCCTGGTCCTGAACCATCCTCACAGTCCTTATGATTGAGCCCCATTGTTGCAGCCATCGTCTCAGTTGCCTGCTCCTAGGGGTCACTGTGAGTCACAATCAACTCGATGGCAGCAAGTTTGGTTTTTTTTTTTAGGAGAGGTTATTCTCAGTGAGGGCTGAGGTAGGTGGCACACCTGGTGGGGCCCAGTAATTTTTGTAATTTTGGCAGTTGTAATTTTTTTTTGGGGGGGGGGACAAAATTTGGGGCAATAAAAGTAGAAAATTATTAGTTTAAAAATTCTTTAAACTTTTTTTATGATTAAAAATAATGCATGCCCATTATAATTATAAATCACAGAAAAGGTGTGTGTTGACAGTATACAATGTCACATTAAAGTTATTTGGACTTTGGCTAATATAGTTTTTAATGGCAGCCATGGACCATATTTGAGAGAACATACTCAATATTAAAATTTTATGTCTGTAAAACAAAGCCTTTTTTTTTTTTTTTAATACAGTACAAATCCTGGAGGGTAAAGTTGACAAAATCCAGTTGGCAGATAGGTTATAGAATTTTTAAAGATTGAGAAATAGTGTTACAAAATTTGGAAAGTTCAGAAAAATATATAAAAAGGAAAAAAAAAATCAGTGTCTCAGCCCATAAAGAAGCACTGTTTTTAGTGTTTCCATGTATCATTTCTTTCCAGAATTTTTTTTTTTGCTTAGTTGAGATTAAACTTTTATATCCATCTTTCATAATTTAACATAAAATAGGCATTTTTTCACGTTTTCAGCACACTACGCAAACATTGAAATAGTTACAGAATATTTGATCATTTCCTATTGTTGGAGAAGTTATTTCCAAGTTTTTGCAACACAGTAGTGGGCATCTTTGTGCATAAGCTAGAGTAATTTCTTTGGGGTAGATTCCTAGAAGAGTAAGAAACTTTAAAAGCTTTTGAAACTTAATTGCCAATTACTTTCTAAAGGAATTGTACTTATTTACATCCTTTCAGACATCCAAATTGCTTTTCTATGGTAAAGATGAGTAATTAGATTCTGTAATCATTATGACTTTTATGTAACACGTAATCTTCCACTCGCCTCCTCTTTTAAGTAGATTACAGTATAGCGTTGCTATGAGTCGGAATCGACTCAGTGGTAATGGTTTTTTTTTTTTCTTGGTTTATTGTCATATTATTCACTTTAACTTTTGTCCATTTCTTTTCACCTGTATTTGAGTACTTCCAGGGAATAGCATCTTGTCAGGGTGGCTTCACAGTTTCTGTTGAGTGAGAGTTGTGGGTTCCAAATGTTCCCCCACACAGTGCATCCTGCCCTCTGTAAAATATTTGGGCGCTTAGGCAAGTGCTCTGTTTCCTTCCCCACTTGCCTTTGAAGCAAACATGACAGCTCAGCCTGAACCTTATTAATGTCTTTTCAGGGCAAGTGCTTTTCCTGTGCCCTGTGTAGAGTGGAATTGACCTCTCTCCACCCCACCCTTCACATTCTTCACTGAGCTTCTCTGTTGAGTCTTCTTCCAAGGGCTGTTTGTCCAGGTGATTGCTGAAAGGCCACCAGCCTCCTCTGTTCCTACCACATGGTCTTGCCATATGCTTTTGAATAGAATAGGGCATGAAGCATTGGGCTCCCTCCCCCAGCAAACCTGAGCCTTCCAAGGGGAGAGATGGAAGCAGAGGCTTTCATGGGAAGAGGTTGGGGAACACAGGTACGGAGTAGCCCATTGCTGTCTCTACCTGTAGTTCCCAGGATTATTATGTTTATTTTTCAGTTGCTTTATTGAGATTTAATTTACATATCATAAAATTCTCCAGTTCTAAGTGTACAATTTTGTAAATTTTTAGTAAATTTACAGAGTTGTGCAACCATCGCTACAATCCAATTTCAGAACATTTCCATCACCCTCAAAAGGCGCTTTGCTCCCATTTGCAGTTACTCACTCCCAGACCCTTGCAACCACTAACCCACTTTTTGTCTGGACATTTCATATAAATGGAATCATATGGATTGTTTTTTAAAGAAATAATTGATTCTAGAAGTAATGCTTGTTGAAGTACATCTGGAAGAATGGGAACCAAATTGTCATTGGTGGTTATCTTTGGGGAGTAATTTCCTGTAGAGGTAGGATCTTTGTGGGACATTGATTTTCTATAATGCTTGACTTTTTTACAGAGAGCCTGTATTAGGTTTATAATCAGGAGAAAAGGGTAAAGGGGGAAAAGTGCATGTTTCATTTGTGAAAAAGCGTAGAGGATGAAAAAAGTAACAGTGAATCAAAGTTTCCCCCTCATAGATGAAACCACTTTCACTTTTTTGTCACTTTCCCCAGTCTTCCTGAACATATTTTAAAAAAATATAGCTTTCATGCTTTAAATTTTGTATCCTGCTTTTTCCTGTTAACATCACTTAAGTCTGTTTCCTACTTAAAACACCTTTGCAAACTTTCTTTTAATGATTGTATAGTGGTACAACCATAGTCTACTTATGCTAGGCATTTAGGCTATTATCACTTTTTGCTATTATAATAAAACTGAAATGAATATCTTTGTGTAAGTCCTTTGCAGAAATTCCTGGTCAAAAGGTTTATACTTAAACTTCCTCCACTCCCAGATTTGGAACTGTTTTGTAAAATTCCCTCTAGATTTCTTCCTTGAAAACAGATGAGGTCTCTTGTTGTTAGTTGTTGCCATCCAGTCGATTCCGACTCATGGCTGGGGTCTGGATTTCCAGAAGATGGCTTCTCTGTGTCTAGTTGAGGAGCTAGATGGAGAGTGGCAGGGGAATGAACAAAATTAGGACTTTGAACCCTTGCTGATAATTTGCATTTCTAACAAGTTACTAGGTGATGCTAATGCTGCTGGTTAGGGACCAATTCTGAGAACCACTGGCAGTGGTTCTTGAAATTTACTATACGTAAAAATCACCTGGGGATCTTGTTGAACTGTAGATTCTGATTCAGTATATCTGGGGTGGAAATGCAGATTCTCAGCAGGGTTCAAACCAGAAAAGCCAAACCAAGGGCCTATGAAGATGGCGGTGCCGTTAGGAGCCAGAATGTAGTTTACTTAACAAAATCTTGTGTTTATAATTTAGATAGGGTTTAGGCAAGTTCTGTTTCCTGTAAATATTTCCTTTTTGTTTGTCCTTAGTTTTAGTGAAGGTTTGTCTGTTTATATGGCTGAGAAAAGGTTATAATTGTTTTCATAAGGTCAGTTCAGGAGATTTTTAATCAAATTCAACCCAGAGTTGCCATGGGGTAGGGGTAGAGGGCATCGTAGGTATCTGTGAGAATGAGGTGCTGGGGTGTTGAAAACAGACTCTGAGAGGCAGCCCCAGGAAAGAGGATACACATCTGCTTCTTTCTAGTTAGAGACTTGCCAGAGTTCTTCATTGACCAAAAATCTGAGGAGATTTTTAACCTGGGATGTTTGGAGGATGGGAGGTGTCTATGAACCCACAAAATACTTTACTCAAACTTTGTGCGTATGTGTGTTTCTCTGGGGAGAGGATCCATAGCTGTCATCACTTTATCTTTGGCCTCAGAAATGGTAGGAACCATGAGCTGCTCTAGAGGGTTTTATGGATTCCTTAAGGAAGAAGGCTTGTAAGTCTGGTGCAGATCCCCATGCTGCTGTCACCACATATCTTTGTGGTCTTGGTCACTCTGTACCTTATCTGTACAGTACCTGACACAGTACCTGGCATGTTGTAGGCACTCAGTGTCACATCAAAGTTATTTAGATTTTGGCTCATGTAGTTTTTAAAGGCAGCCATGGACCAGAAACTTAACTGAGCAACTTTCTGTCCCCTTAAAGATGGGCCCCAAGTCAGGGAGTGTGGTTCTATTATGCAGAAATTTTTTGAGAAAACCAAACTCGTTGCTGTCAAGTCGATTGCAATTCATGGTGGCCCCATGTATTACAGAGTATAACTAAGCTCCATAGGATTTTTTTGGCTGTAGTCTTTATGGAAGCAGATCGCCAGGCCTTTCTTCCACAGCACTGCTGGGTGGGTTTGAACTGCCAACCTTTTGGTTAGTAGACGAGTTCAAACTGTTTGTGCTACCCAGGGACCTTTTTGGAGAAAAGGGGTATGAAATCAAACTAATGCTAGACACGTACATGTTTACCCCTTCTGTAAACTGATAGAGTGAATGCAAATAATGAAGACTGCTTTTACTGTAGTTAGTTACCACGGCACAGGGAGCCGTACTTTTATAATGTGTTGAGAAGGCAGCTAAACTATAAAGCCAGAAGCAACAGAACTTTCTCAGAGAAAACAAACCAGAGTTTGAGATTCTAGAGTGCCTGGTAGCATCTTTACAGGAAACCATTGAAAGAGAAGCTTTCCGTGTTGAAGGATTTTTTGGTAGTTTCTGAGTGTCCTGTGTTTTCTCAGCCCTTCAGAGCAACTGGGCTGCTACAAAGCTTCATTTAGGGTTTCCTTTCGCTCCTTCCTTAGGAGGGCTTTCCTGGACTCTGCCAAAGTGGGAGAAAATTGCCTAATGTAAGTAAACATTAGACCCAGAAAGGCCTTGAAGCCTGCAAGCGCCTGGCTTAGACGGTGCTGGGGCTTAGAGGAAGGGGTGTTGCCTGATTTAAAATTATAAACTTTTTATCATGGAAAATTTCAAGCATATAATGTAATGAGCCCCCATTTGGCTACCGCCTGACTTCAGCAATTACCCTCCATAGCCAATGTTGTTTCATCTATACCTACCACCCTCCCCCAGCTTGAATTCATTTGGGTTAGATCACCTGGTTTAATATTAATGAGCATGCTATCCTGGGTCTCTCCAGGCTCAGAACAGCGTCTCCTAACACTATAGAAACCTGCTGCCCTCCAGTCGATTCCAATTCACAGCGACCCTGTAGGTTAGAGTAGGACCGCCCCCTAGGGTTTCCAGGGCTGTAATCTTTATGGAAGCAGACTGCCACATCTTTCTCCCATGGAGCAGTTGGTGAGTTCGAACGGCCAACCTTCTGGTTAGCAGCTGAGTGTTTAACTGCTGCACCACCAGGGCTCCTAACACTGTGCTAGGTCTAAACTGCCAGAGTGCTGGCTTTTGTTTTTTGAAAATTGTTAGTTTAAAAATTCTTTAACCTTTTTTATGATTAAAAAAGTGATGCATGTCTGTTATAATTGGAAATCACAGAAAAGGTTTAAAAGAAAATCCCCCCCCCAACACCCACAATTCCACATTTGTAGGTTCCCACTAGAATGATTTTGAAGGGCCCCTGTGGATACCTCTTGTGTGCTCTTGAGCAACTTGGTGCCGCCAGTTTCTTCTGCTCTGGAGCTCACCATGGAGCCACGCTTCCACCAGCATCACCACACTTTGGAGCCTGAGGGAGGGTCTGAAGTGGTCCTGTTTTCTTAGAGTTCTAATGTGTTGCAGCCACACTGAGTATGTGTTGTGCAAAAGTGGTGAATGTGCCTATTGCCACCCCCAGTTGGTGGCACTTCTCTAAACATGGTAGATGCTCAATGAATGAAATGGAATGAATGTGCTGCACCCCATCCACCCCCGACTGGGCCAATATGGCCTTCAGCTTCTGCCTTGAAACTCTTCTTTCCCTTGGACTAGGCTGGGCAACATAGCTAAATCTCAGATAAAATGTAGTGCTCTTAAATACACCTCCACCACACACGTTCACTTGTCTTCCTAGAAATCCTCAAACAAATTGATTCTTGGTGTCCTCAGCCCACCAGTGTGCCACATGTCCCCACACTCTGAATCACAGGGAAGTGATAGACCCCAGCTGTAGCTGAGACACAACCAAGAAATGCCTGGTAAGCTAACTAGGATTCACTCTTGTAGAGTTTTCAACCCTGCTTTTTATTATGTTGTGCGTATTTTTCTAATTTCACTAAATATTCTTTGAAACATGATTTTTAGTATAACAGTTTGTGTTAAGAATGGACTAGAGTAATTAGGAGAATTGAATGCAATAATGTTTATCTGGACGCTAATTCTGAGTCACTCTGCCTAAGGGACCTTAGCTTGGACGTCTGCAAGCTTTTCTTTCTTTTACTGCTCACTGGTGCACAAACCACATGTCCTAGCAACATGGTCACTCCTTACTTCCAGAGCCAGAGGTTTCCATTCAAAACAGTTGGCCTTGGGCTGGGCTGAAATTTACCTTTTCACTGTGAGGAAAGGTTGGACTGAGCTATGAGGGCTGAATTTCAGGAGAAATGCTTAATCTTCCTAAGAATGCAAGTTATTTTTACATCATTCCTCCTAGGATCTGTTTCTAACACATCTTCATTACAAATGTATCTTTTATTAAAGTGTTTCCTGAATGATTGGACCTTGAGTACTTTCAGATCAGTTTATTGGACTTGTCAGGAATAAGTGCATGTTTTACTTCAGTTGTGGGAAAACTTGGTAGCCACCTACTGCTGGGCCATGCTTTGGCCCTGTCCCGCTTTCTCCGTGCCTGGGCAGAGGATGTAATGGCAGCCAGGAGAAAGAGCAAAAGTACTTCATGATAGGACCTTGATTCCCTCAAAAAGAAACAAACAAAAAAGAACGGTACATAGTAAGCAGTCCGTGAGGGACCACCTTGATGGTGAGTGGTCTTAGAATTGTGTCATGTACAGGACACAGGGTTCATGTGGAGGTTGAGCTAGCTGCTGTATGAGGGAGGACCAGAGAGCTTGCTTCATATGTTTGAAGGACTGTTGTGTGGCAAGGTACCTTGGTGGCACAGTGGTTAAAGTGCTCAGCTGCTAACTGGAAAGTGGGCAGTTCGAACCCACCAGCCACCCCATGTGGCAGTCTGCTTCTATAAAGATTATAGCCTTGGAAACCCCTTGGGGCAATTCTGCTCTGTCCTATAGGGTTGCTATGAGTTGGAATTGACTCGATGGCAGTGGGTTTGATTTGGTTGTATGGCAGAGAACTTCCCCATCTTTGGGATGGCACTGGAAGGCAGGGGGACTCTTCAGCAAGCAGAAGTTGCAGATGTAAGGAAGAGCTTTTTAACGAAGTGTGTAAACAGGCTGCCCTGGGCCATGGTTTTCCACAGCCTGTAATGGTCAAGCAGAGACTGAAAGACCCCATAGGGACTTTATAAGGTGGGAGCAGGACTTCAAACCAGTTCAGTCTGGTTTGACCCCCTTCTGAGAATTTGAATTTCTACCCTAGATATACTGATTCAGAATCTACATTTTAATAAGACCCTGCCTCCCCATGGATCATTTTAAAATGTAGATTCTGACATAAGAATCACCCTGGGATCTTGTTAAAACATGTATTCTGATTCAGTATATCTGGGGTGGAAACGCAAATTATCAGCAGAGGGTCTAACCAGACTGAACCAGTTTAAAGCCCGGGTGAGCGGGGAGGGGAGTTGTGGCTGTAAGGTCACTAAAACTGAGATTCTGTGATTCTTTAAGAACAAAACACCTTTAACTCAAAGACTTTACTAGTTGATACCATCTTTTCCCATGTTAATACAAACGTGTGGTTGTGCTCTACAGGAAGGAGGTTGTCAGACTTTTTTCCCGTAAATGTAGAACACTTAGGTGACCGGGGCAGTTTTGCACTTTATCTCACCTCTCATCTGGGAGTTGTTGGAATACCTTCCCAGAGATGTGTTTCCTCCTGCTCAGTTGGGCTAGTCCACGACAGAAGATGCTTTCCCACAGGCATCTCTTACCCAAGACGGTGCCACCATGCTCCACCCCTCCTTGAACTTCTGTGGTCTTGGGTAGAATGCGCTGATTTTTACAACATGCAAGAATGAATCCTGGCTGATGATTAAATCTGTTTTCCATCATTGATTGGAAACGGATTCCTACCCCTGCCCCCTTGCTCTGGATTTAATCTTCTAAGAGAATTAGCTAAGCCATGTCCCCCAGTCAGAGAACATCCCCAACATTAGCCAACTGGATGCTGCTGGTTATAAGGGAAACCAAAGAAAGAGAGCAGGCAGCCCTTGCTGGTGACCAAGAAGGCCACCCAGAGGCAGACAGGCACAGCATCTGTGCTGTCGTCTTTGAACAACTCAGGTATGTTTGAGAGCTGAGCTCGTAACTTGTGCAGTTCTACACAGCCACTTTTTTCCTATGCTGAATCCCTGTGCTGCTGAGGCAGCTCAGAAAAATAGAAAAGATAGATCTGAGTTTGAATTCTAGTTCCACGTGTAAGCTGGGGCAATTCCCCTGGCCTTTCTGAGCTTCATATTTGCAAGTGGTGGGAAGCTTCAGTGGTCGTTTTCAGAGTACCTTGGTGCTACTTGGCGCTGAGATGCTTGGGAAAACCTTGTTTCACTCAGCGTGATCTGGGTTTCCTTAAGTTTACTTCCTAATTGAATTTTCTCATTAAAAATCTGCTTTCCCAAAGCTATTGGGCAGCAGTACATTTTTTAAGTGTTAGGAGAGTGGCCCAACTTTCTATTTTTCTTTTTCTCCAACTTTATTGAGGTGTAATTGAAGTACACTGAGCTGCGCTTATTTAAAGTGTACAACTTGATCATTTCTGTTTGTTTTGATGATAACATGTAACATCTGCCTCCCTGCTCTCCCCTTCCTCCTCTGTCTGATCTTACACTTCCTCGTTTTCCAGCCTTTTATTAAGCAGCGATTCCAGCTGGCAATGCTGTAACAAGTGTTTCCGTAAGCATTCCCACGATCCTTTAAGTGAAGAGCATGACCTCGGAACCATGTGCTGGTTCCCCTCCCTTGACGTAAGAGGTGGTGGGAGGTAAGAACAATACTTGGATGGATGGGCTCCCTGTCTGGGGTACCGCTGGAAAGCTGAGCATATTCATAGGCCATCCAAACACTATCGTTCTCTTGGGGATTTAAAGGTTAGAGGGGAAAGTGAATTGATTTCTACCTTCATGTTAGAGGAGAGAGCCTAGCAAAACAGCCCCCTCTGCTTTTCTCAGCGCTCCTGGAGTACCTCCCATCAGTTCTGGTCATGGAACTTATAAGCTAAGTATAAAAAAATTGGCAAACTAAAGCAAAGATGTTTTCTCTTTGTGTCATGAGTCTCTCCCACTGGTGAGTTTTGAGGCTTGCTTTGCTGAGGTCCCTGGTAAACAGTTTATTCGGTTTCCCCTGGTGGCTGGGACTGCTGGGAGACTGCATTCCTAGGTTTGGAATACTAGAAGGATGTCTTGCTGTTACAGTACCTGGGATGAGTTTCACTGACGACTGTGCTTTGTTCCTAATTGTTTTTCCAGTTGTTGAGATTCTCTATTTCATATCAAACCTTTAAGACACTGCAGAGGTGCACAAGCTTCTTAGGCTGGCCCACTTTGCGTTCTGTATTTACGTGACCAAGAGGCAGGAAGCAATTGATGTTACCAATTATTTCCTCTGTTGGAAGTTAGCAAGTATCCCTGTCAAAAACTTATGTAGAAAGTTGCATCTCCTGCAGCTTCTTGGTGTACTGTGTGGCTTTGAGTATAATTACCATCTGTAGGTAAGGAGTGTACCATCTGGAGGTGTTTAGGGTAACAGTATCCCAGCCCTTGACAATAATGTCAGGTAGTTGGTCAGCACCTTTTCCTCAAATTTCTCCCTACCTTGCTCTCAGAGTCAGGCTATGAGGGCCTTTGGCCTGAGCCAGAGCGACATGTCTTATACTCATGGAAGGCCTTACTAACTTAAGGTCCTTTATGGGCAGAAAATTTGCTTTAAACGAAAACTATTAGTCAGTGCATTTAAATGTCTGGATAAGAAACCTTTTTATCTACCATGGAAAGGGAAAACGCTATTCTGAGAAATTGAGCATTTGGATCTGTAAGGAATTGTCATGTAAGCCATCCCTGGATTTCCATTTTGTAGAGGTATGTGCTGAAATGTGCTCAGCCCAAATCACAGAACCTAGTCTACCTGCCTTTGACCAAACAGTCCCTCCAGGCTCTTCAGGCCAAAAGTCTTCCTGGGGCTCACAGTCACTGCTCTGCTGAGGAGATACAAAGTCCAGCCCCGTATTCTAGAGGTTGGCAGAAGGCCAGAGAGGCCTTCATTTTGAAATTTTAGATTATGTCCTTTTACCATTTTATTTTTTATTCCTCTTCTTTAGAAGTTGACTTAACATATAAAATTTGTGGAGCATGACTATGTTCCGGTATGTGCTAAGTGCTATATATGTGATGTAGTACTATTATTACCCACCTTTTATAGATTGGGAAACCTAAGACTCAGAGGAGTTTAGTAACTTGTCCTGGGTCACACAGCTAGAATCTAGTAGAGTCAGGATTTGAACGCAGACAACTTCTCTAGAACCTTAGTGCTGTACTGCTTCCCTTACTTGTGCCTCAGCTGTTCAAAAGTGGATGCTAAATGCCAGTTCCTCTGCTTTTGGAAACTTAAAAAGGTGGCAGCGATTTTCAGGACAAGAAGAGGGCATGGTGGCAGCAGGTGGCCTGGCTGCTAGGCAGTATGGGGTAGTAGGTAGGCTTATAGGCTTTAGGGGCAAATAGGCCTGCTTTTGAATCCCAGCTCCACTGCCAATTAAATGTGTAACCTTACCACTTTCTCTGTGCCTCTTTTCCAAGTTTTCACCTTTGAGAATAATACTAGTACTTACCTCTTTGGATTTTTTTTTTTTTTTTTGAATCAGTAGCACAAGGACTTTATTTAGCTGAGTTGTTTTTTTCTTTTATTATAGCAATATACATACAAAACATGCAGTATTTCATTAATTTCTATGTGTACACTTTAGTGACTTTGATTATATTCTTCAAGTTGTGCATCCATTCTCCCTGTCTTTTTCCAAATTATCCCACCAACTTTAACATACATTCAGTGCATTCTAAGCAAAACCCCCTACTTTCTCCCTCCCTCCTGCCCCTGGTAACCACTGATTGCTTATGGTTTCTGTATCTAGGATTGTTTTTAAGATTAAACAAGATATTGACATATAAAGCACTTAGAACAATGCCTGACACATAGTAAGTGCCTTATAAGTTTTGACTGTTATTTTCATTCATGCGTTTCAAGCTCTTAAGTCAGAGCCTGCCAGAAGTGCTCAGTGAAAGTTGTTGTTAGTAGCAGTTGTATTATTACGCTGTCGTTGGCAGAGCCAGCTTTACATGGTAGTGTGGGTGATGGTGATAATGAATAATGCTGTTCAGTGTTTCAGGTTTAGTTCCTGGTTACCAAAAAGATATTTTGAAATTGGAACCTGTCACTTCCCTTGCTTTCTTTTTGCTCGTTGAAGGGCTTTACACTCCAAGCATAACACTCAGCTACCAACTTTCTTGAGACCTAGCAGTCAGCATTCAATTGAGCATGAAAGGAAAGAAGCAGGTTTCAAGCTTACAGAAATGTCTTTTGTTGGCAAGATGGTCACTAGATCTAAGGAAACTAGTCTGTCGATGGAGGAATAGTGCTTCCACTCTTAAATCACTCTGATCTAGCTCAAAGGAACCAAGAAAGAGTGGCTTGGCTGGTTTGATTTTCAGAGTTTGGCTGCTAACCAAAAAGGTCGGCAGTTCAAATCTGCCAGCCACTACTTGGAAACTATATGGGCGCAGTTCTGCTTTGTCTCATAGGGTCGCTATGAGTCTGAATTGACTCGATGGCAACGAGTTTTTGGTTTTTCCATGGCCACCCACTTGCAAGCCATCATGTAATGTTAGCTTATATAGTGAAGATTTTTTTTTGTTTTTTTGTTTTATTCTATATGGGAAAGTACATAGAATCTTGTGCCCTCTAGAATTAAATTCTGTATAAGAGGATGGTCCTAATACCTAATTTTTATTGAGCAATTACTATGTTCCAGGAACTGTGCGAGTTTCTTTTACATGTACTGTCTGACACCCTGCTGCAGGATAGGTATTATTATTATTGTTATTATTTCCATTTAACAGATGAGGGAATTTGAGGGTGACTCATGGAGGTGAGGGACTTAATCCAGAGTTCCATTGCTAGAAAGTGGTAGATGCAGGATTTAAACTTTGATCTGTCCTATTTCCAAGGTTCTTTTGCCACCACAGACCTGCAAAGTGGTCTTTCTTATGTCTTAAAAATTGAAGCTAGAAGGACCTCATTTTTAGGCATCTCCCTGCCGAGTGGGTCCTGATGTGAACTGGAAAGAGCATTGTGACAGGTCTGGGGTTACATTTGCGTACATATCACAGGTTGGTAAAATGTTGCATTGTGGTTTTTCCTGGTGATATATTTGGGGGTGCTGAGGGGTGGTTGTTGTAGGATTGAGTTGTTGTGCTGTGCCCATGGTTGACAGTGTATGGTATAGTAACATAGTAAAGAGTTGCCTTTCAGCTGGATAGGGCAAGCAGATAGAGACAACCAGAGATTGGATGGAATCTTTCATTTATACTCACACACAGGCATCTGAAATATAGCCCAGGAAGCTAGGGAAGAAATGGGCCAAGTACTTAGCCTGATACATACGCATTGTGTTCTGTTTTCCTTTGGACATAAGTCAAAAGCATTGCTGCCCCCTTCTAGATGAAATATTTGGATTGATGGGGCCTTTAGTTTGTCCAAATCCTTTAAATCTTGCGGTTTTCCCATCAAGACTTGTCCATTTATGCCATTTGCAAGTTGGATGCAAGATCTCCCTCATGCCTTTGGAAGCCGTGTGCAATGTTTTATTGGAGTAAACCCATGTCCAAATGTTACAGATTTCATCCAGACCATCTTATAAATCTGTTTGGGAGAAGGTTTATGTGAATTGGCTTCTTCTGCTATGAAAAAGGGAGTTTACTTTTCTTAACCTTCATCAGTGAACATGTGGACAATGTTTTTCCAAACTTTTTTTTTCTTTTTAACTGTTATTTGGAATACTGGGACACTCTGCTTTAATCATCCTAGACTTTTGTGAATAGCTTCTTAAATTTCTTGTGCCACTGAGCTAGAAATGGGCAGCAGTATGGCATCCATTGAAGGTGTCTTAGGATTGCCCCTAATTGTGTCTAACTGCCAGTTGACAAAGTGGAGGGATTAGTCATCTGTTACATGAATCCAGCCAGGATCATGCAGAGGAAGAAGCTGTAGACATCTTTGAAACATGAATGATCAGACAATAGGCAATGGTGCCTTGTAGCTCTTCAAAGGGGTCCATGAAACTCTCAACCAGAGAAACTGTCTGAAAAAGGCTTTAGCGTTTTAGAGAAATCCACCTGTCAGTGATAGAGCTTGTGAGAATGGAGTCTGTAATTCACGGTGACAGGAGGGTCCAGAATCCTAGATAAAACTGTCCGTAATTTGCCCAACCTAGAAGAGACTCACTGCCTCTTTCTGATTTGGTGAGCTTGTCAGTTGTTCCCTAAAAGTCCCTTAAAATTAATTGTATTTCAGTTTGTTTGAGTTGGGTAAAATTTTTAAGAGTATGTACGAGCTTGAGAGGCAGACCTGTGTTGCATTCTTCTCATGTCATTCATTCAGTACCCTGGGTCTGGCACAAGTCACTTAACCTTTCTGAGCCTCAGTTTACTTATCTATGAAACTGGGATAATAGCACCCAGCTCATGGAGTTGTGAGACTCTCCTAAAGCGCTCACATGCAGTGCCTGGTGCATGGGAAGCCGTTAGCAGATGTTAGTTGGCCTCCCTTACTTTTTTTGAAATTGGTGTGCATTTTGGATACTTGGTTTCTTAATAAAGAATGATTAATTTGGAAAATAAAAATTATCTGGATGCTAAATAAATATTTCGAATAATGCCATTGTTTATTCTAAATGTAGAATTTTATTTAAAATAGTATTTTTAGGTAAATCCAGCCCCATTCTTAAATTTTGACTTGTCACTAAACTATAAGCAGATAGAAAGCACTGAACTATATAGTAACCCACTGCCGTTGAGTCAATTCCGACTCACAGTGACCCTTGTGGATAGAGTAGAACTGCCCCATAGGGTTTCCGAGGCTATAAATCTTTATGGAAGCAGAGCCACATCTTTCTCCCTCGGAGTGGCTGGTGGGTTCAAACGGCCTACCTTTCAGTTAGCAGCCGAGTGCTTAACTACTGCACCACCAGGACTCATTAAAACTGTATAATAGATTTATTTCTGGTTCTGTTTCAGCTGCTATTTAGTTATGTTTAGGAGTCCTGGGTGGTACAAATGGTTAATGTGTTTGGATGCTAACCAGAAGTTGGAGGTTTGAATCCATCCACAAGTGCCTCAGAAAAAAGGCCTGGTGGATCTACTTCTGAAAAAATCAGCCACTGAAAACCCTGTGGAGCACAGGTTCTACTCTGACACATATGGGGTCACCATGAATCAGAATCAACTCAATGGCAGCTGGTAACTGGTTGTTGTTGTTGGGTGCTGTTGAATTGATTTCGATGCATAGCGACCCCATGTGACAGAGTAGAACTGGCCCACAGGGTTTTCTAGGCTGTAATCTTTACAGAAGCAGTCTTTCTCCCATGGAGCATGCTGGGTGGGTTTGAACTGCTAAAGTTTTGGTTAGGAGCTGAGCGCTTAACTGTTGTATCACCAGGGCTCAGTTTTTCTCATTATTTAAGGAAGACTGTGATGAGATCATTTCTGAGGGCCCCTTTAGCTTACCGTTTCTGATTCTGTGTTTTAAAATCTGGAGAGGTAGAGGGAGGCACACCCAAGATAAAATGCTCCAGTTCATCCAGCTGGCTCACTAGCAGAGCCAAGATCTGAGCATGAGAAACCTGGCAGAGCGTGATTGGAGCAGTGGAGTTGTCAGTTGTCATCTTACTTGGGGTGTTTCCCTGCATAAAGTCATCCCCTCTGCTCTGGATATGTCAGAGTCATTAAAACAGGCAGCAATTGCCTTTAGTCTGAGAGCTGAATGGGAACGAAGTGTAAGTTCATAGAACAGGGACCAGCAAGCTTTTCGGAGGTATTCAGGGGGCTGGGGAGCCCGCAAATATGTGTTGGGGCAGATGGGGATGGATGATGCAGGAGGAAAAAGGCATCTGCCTTATAGGGGAGATAGAACACTCAAATTAACTTTTGCTTACTTGTCTTGCTGAGTAGGGCCCCTGCTTTGCCAATTACAGTGTGCTGTCACAGTCGTCCCTCTAGGATCCCAGATTACCCTTTGCTGTCGAGTTGATTCTGACTCATAATGACCCTATAGGATAGAGTAGAACTGCCCCGTAGGGTTTCCAAGGAGCAGCTGGTGGATTTGAACTGCTGGCCCTTGGTTAGCAGGGCAAGCTGTTAACCACTACACAGATTGCTAATTCCTTATTGAGAGTTTTTGCCATTCCACGAAGTTCACCAGATAAACCTTGATCTCTACAGAGAAACCGTTCTATAACATTCTGCAGTTAGAGATTCTTGGGCTACACACATTGAATCTGTTCTCCAAAGCCTTTTTTTTTAAAATCCAAACTACAGCAAAGGTATAGCTTCAGCTTCTAAGTGTGACTCATTTCGGATCTTTCACTTCCTGAGGAAGATGTGTAAGGGAAAAATCTGCTGATGGCTGTTGTAGCGTTTGACACAGAGCATGTATGTAGGTTGCTAAGTTTTGCTCTGGAATAAATACATCAGGGAGAAGTACGTGGAAATTCTCATTACTGAGTCAAGGGAGTTTGGGCACCCTCCTAGGGCTGTCCCATCTGTATGGTTTTGATGGAAACACCAACAAATAGGGAGAAGGTTAAATGGTGGAAATATTTCTTGGTGGTATGCTGGGCTGGAGAGATGCATCCGAGGGCTTCAGAAAGAAAGCTGAACAAGGGGATAACTAAACACAGAAGTTTTCTGCCCCAAAGGCATTATCCTTTCCTCTCTCTTTGGTTTAGGGAAGCCATCGGCCCCATGCACTCCATCGTACATGGGGCAGGGAGTTTGTGTGGGGTGACTGCTGTAGAAGTTTGCCCTCCTTTGTTGGTGTTTAATGACTTGGAAACTGAAATAACACTTCACCCACCTTTCTAGAGACTCCTGGCAGCCTGAGTGGAAGACTTGGCATCAAGTGAGGGAAAAATGAGGGGAGAAGGGACTACTGTGCACCCAAAGATGTTAGGTCCCAACAGATAAACTGTGTGCTTTACTCTATAGGGGAGCTCCTGCCATATATGGAGGATGGAGTGTGAGGGTGCCTTTATGGGCCAGACACTGTGTCTCATTCTCAGTGCCCTTGCAAGGTGGAGATATTACTAGGCCCATTGAAAATTGAGCCTCCAAGGGATTAAGTGGCGACATGCTTGGTTCCCCCTTACAGGTTGAGTGAGATAGTAGGAATTATTATATCACGTCTGTGCCTTTAGAGTCTTAGACTGCATGAAAGCTATGTACCCTCATCCTGGAAAAAACGTGTGCATAGATACACACAAATCTTTTTTATTTATTTGTTTGTTTATTGTTGTAGTTTAAGTGCAAGTTTACATTTCAAGTTAGTCTCTTATACGAAAATTTATACATACATTGTTATGTGACCCTAATTGCTCTCCCTATACTGTGACAGCACACTCCTCCTTTCCACCCCTGATTTCCCATGTCCATTCAACCAGCTTCTGACCCTCTCTGCCTTCTCAACTCATCTCCGGACAGGAGCTGCCCATTTAGTCTCATGTATCTACTTGAGCTAAGAAGCACACTCTTCATGACTATCATTTTATGTCCCACAGTCAAGTCCATTCTTTGATTGAAGAGTTGGCCTCGGAAATTGTTTTAGTTCTGGGCTGATAGAGAATCTGAGGGCCGTGCTTTCTGGCGTTCCTCCAGTCTCAGACCATTAAGTCTGGTCTTTTTACTAGAATTTGAGTTCTGCCTCCCACCTTTCTCCCACTCAATCAGGGACACTCTGTTGTATTCCCTGGGCAGTCATTGGTGTTAGCTGGGCACTATCTAGTTCTTCTCGTCTCAGGCTGATGAAGTCTCTGGTTTATGTGGCCCTTTCTGTCTCTTGGGCTAGTACTTTCCTTGTGTCTTTGGTGTTCTTCATTCTCCTTTACTGCAGGTGGTTGGGACCAATTGATGCATCTTAGATAGCTGCTCGCAAGCTTTTAAGATCCCATACGCCACTCACCAAAGTAGGATGCAGAACATTTTCTTAATCTTTGTTGTGCCAGTTGACCTAGATGTCCCCTGAAAGCATGGTCCCCAGACCCTCACCCCTGCTACTCTGTCCCTCAAAGTGTTTGATGGTATTCAGGAAACTTAACTAGCTCTGGTTTAGTTCAGCTGTGCTGACGTCCCCTGTAGTGTGTGCTGTCCTTCCCTTCACCTAAGATAATTTAGTTAGTGAATAACCCTCACCCCCACTCCCCACCCTCGTAACCATCAAAGAATGTTTTCTTTGTTTAAACCTTTTCCTGTGTTCTTATAATAGTGGTCTTATACAATATTTGTCCTTCTGTGACTGACTAAATTCACTCAGCATAATGCCCTCCAGATTCCTCCATGTTGTAAGATGTTTCATGGCTTCATTGTTGTTCTTTATCGTTGTATAGAATTCCATTGTGTGGATATACCATAATTTGTTTATCCGTTCATCCGTTGATGGGCACCTAGATTGTTTCCATCCCTTTGCTATTGTTAACAGTGCTCCAGTGAACATGGGTGTGCATATATCTATTCAGACACACACAAATCTTTAAGCAGTGTCAGAGTGTTCACGTGTCCTCTGAACCTATCTGTAGGCCTATGACTGTGGACTTCAAATTATGAATTAGTGATTTATTCCTCTCTCAAAGTTATTTGTCTGTTTATTTTTTAATAGGAATGGGTTTCTAGTTTTCTGGTTTCTCAACCTGTATTGGATTAGATACAACATATTAGATGAGGCAGTGCAGCTGACAGCCTGACAGGAGAGGCAGAAAAACTAGAAAAGCAGACTCAGGGTTCTTTTCCAGAAATGGATACTCAGCTATCTCCTTGGCCAGTGAAAAATGGTTTAACGGTTCATTGCATTGTCCTCTGTGTAAAAACATTGGCTATGTAATATATTTTAGAGAGATTGCCATATTTTAGGATTAAAAAAAGTTGGTACTTTGGTTATCTGGAAAAGTCATTGGGAGGATCTCCCCAGTTCTCAATAAATAATGAAATAAATGGAATAACTGGAGTGATGGCCAAACTAAGTGTGGAATAAAGATGATATAGCCGTTTTTCCTGCTGTTTACTCCACTGTCCTCTTCCTTACATCAGAAGCTCTTTGAAGACAAGGACCATGTCTGACTAGTTTGGCCCTGTGTCCCCATAGTTGTTGATGAATCAAGTGGGAAGATAACATGGTGTATAGAAGAAAACCTCTCAATATGAAGATAAAAGTTCAAGTGCCGCTTTTGCCCCTGATTGTGTGATCCTGCAAAACTTTTGCTGAACCTCATTGTTTGTCTGTAAATTGAGGGGGCTGGATTGAGATGAGTCATCCATCCAGATCTGAATTTCTGTGATCATAACTGCTTGAGAAGTTTTTAAGAGACTTGTAATGTGATTACATTTTCATGGTGATCAAAATAACGTTGGTCAAGCTGTGATGGTATACGGTAGACCCCAAATGGTTGAAGGCGTCTTGGTCTGTCAAATGGACCTCTCACTGTGGCTTTGAGTCACTCAATATAGGGGGTTGGGTTTTCCCATGGGAATGAGAAGTCATCCAAAGGGAATGCCTGTGTTTATGTTTGGCGAGGCATCACCCTGTGTGCGGTTGTCATCACTGTTTCCCTCCAGGAGGATGGAACCACAGGGCAGGCAGGCAGTGGAAGAAACACTTTTCTCTTTATTAATCCAAAATGTGCAGTTTTCCATAGCGACCTAAAGATGAGTTGTTAGCTGGGCCAGCCCATGAATCTTTCCCCAGATAGAATTGTTCCTGAGCCACATGGCAGAAAACAGATTCAGCTTTTAAACAAAGTCGCTTGTTGGGTCACAGATTATACAAGACAAACCATCGTGAAGTTAGACTCCATAAATTTGTGATACGTCAGCCAGGGCTCCAGTAAAGTTTACCTTTGTGCTGTCTATGAAGTAATTATTTGCTAAGTCTCTTGATAATGTAAATAAGTAAAGGTCTTGATGAGCTTAAGAACAAACTTTAAAGACCTTGAGTCTTTGGTTGGCTGTTTATGTATAGACAGATGCTATTAAGTACAGATCTTCCTTACCCAGTCGCTAGAGCAGCCAAGTGGTTATTCTGCTCGGAAATACTGTTAACAGTTTGAGTTACTGCATGTCCTTGAAATTGCAAACACTGTGTTTTAAAAGGACACACACAGACCATACACAATCTAATTGAGACTATAGTACTGTCTTCTAGCAGGTGGCTCCAGCTAGAAAACTTAGTCATCATCTCTGATGGTTCCTGTGTGTCAGGAAATCAGGAGGGCCTTGGCGAGGTGGTTTTGACTTGCAGTCTTTTGCTATTCCACTTGGACAGCCAAAGCTGGAGCAGTAGGGGCCAGCCAGGTAGCCCTCACTTCACAGTCTCAGGGTCTCTTTATGTGGCTTTTCTGCATGGACTAGGTTGGGCTTCCTCACAAATGGCAGCCTTTGGGCAGCTGAACTGTTTGCATTGTAGCTAGGGGCTCCAAACATGAGTGTTACAGCAAGCCAGATATAAGCCGTATCACCTTTTATGGCCTAGCCTCAGTACTCTCACATAGGCTCATTTTCTCTGTATTGTATTGATAAAAACAGTCACCAAAGCTCCCCCGTTTCTAAGGGGAGAGGACAGGGACTCCCACCTCTTAATGAGAGGACTGTCAAAGTCACAGTGTAAAAATAGTATGTGGGATGAAAGATATCGTTATGGCCATTTTGGGGGAAATACTTGCTTCGCCTTCTGAGATGCAACCATGTTTCTGTCATTTCCCTTTGGAAAAATTGTTAGGGGCTCCTAATCCCTCGTGGGGAGTCCCTGGGTGATGCAACAGTTTACATACTCAGCTGCTAACTGAAAGATTGGAGTCTGAGTCTACCCTGCAGTGCCTTGGAAAAAAGGCCTGGTGATCTACTTCCAAAAAATCGGCCATTGAAAACCTTATGGAACACAGTTCTACTCTGACACACAGGGGACACTGTGAGTTGGAATCGACTCAATGGCAACTGTTTTGTTTGTTTGTTAATAGTTCTTGGAAAAGTAGTTTTTAAAGTTTTAAAAGACAAAAAACATGGCACAGATAACTTATATCGGTAAAGGAGATAACAGCAAAACTGTGCTGGGAGAAGTGAGGGTTGGAGCCTGGGGAGTGGAGCTCTGTAGAACCCTGGAGGCTGGTTAGAAAACTGCCGTCCTCTGAGCAGTTTGGGCACCAGCTGGCCTTGGACTGGCCCCTAAACACACAGCCCCAGTTGCCTCCCCAGGGCCATTTCCCACTGTTCTCTGCAACCTGAGCCCACCTCCCTCACCTCATATGGAGCATGTCAGTTTGCTCTCTCTTCCATGCCTTTCTTCTTTTATCCTGCTGCACCTGCTGCCTGCAGAGGCCCTTCCGTGTCTTCCTTCCGCACTCCTACTCATCCAGCGATAGCCCAACTCACGTACCCCTCTTCTGAGAAATCTTTTGGGGTTCTCTATACCACTTAGGGTGTTCCTTTATTGTAACACTTATCACGTTTGTGGGTAGAGTTGCCTTTTTTACTAGACTTTAAGCTTATCATAAGTTGGGATATAATTCTATTTTTTACATCCCTACCTAAGGATTGAATAAATTTTACTTGATGGTGATTTCCAAATCAGGCTTTGCCCTTTTGGCTCATTTAATAAGCCAAATTTACTGTATCTCCAAAGTTTTGACAACTTTATCAGATACATGAACTCTAGCAGGTTTTTTTTAGACTATGTTGTTGTTAGGTGCCGTCGAGCCAGTTCTGACTCATAGTGACCCTATGTACAACGAAACGAAACCCTGCCCTGTCCTGCACATCCTCACAATTGTTCCTATGTTTGAGCCCTTTGTTGCAGCCACTGTGTCAGTCCATCTCGTTGAAGGTCTTCATCTTTTTCACTGACCCTCTCTCTACCTTACCAAGCATGACGTCATTCTCCAGGGACTGGTCCCACCTGATAACATGTCCAAAGTACCTGAGTCGAAGTCTCACCATCTTTGTTTCTAAGGAGGATTCTGGCTGTACTTCTTCCAAGACAGATTGGTTTGTTCTTCTGGCAGTCCATGGTATATTCAGTATTCTTCGCCAACACCATAATTCAAAAGCGTTAATTCTTCTTTGGTCTTCCTTATTCATTGTCCAGCTTTCACATGCATATGAGGCAATTGAAAACACCATGGTTTGGGTCAGGCACACGTTAGTCCTCAAAGTGACGTCTTTGCCTTTTAACACTTTAAAGAGGACTTTGGCAGCACATTTGCCCAATGCGATATATCATTTGATTTCTTGACTGCTGCTTACATGGGCATTGATTGTAGATCCAAGTAAAATGAAATTCTTGGCAATGTCAGTCTTTTCTCCATTTATCATGATGTTGCTTATTGGTCTAGTTGCGAGGATTTTTGTTTTCTTTATAGTGTTTAATAAACTGATTTATTATTCTGAAAAATTGTTCTAGTCCATGTTGGCAGTTGTTTCACTTGTTCTAGGGTGATTTAAGTGAGTTGTGTGTTTTTTTCTTTAAGTCATGTGAAAAACTAGCACAAAGTTAAACATTTCCTATGTCAGTTTATATGCTAAAAAACAAAAACCTATCCTTTGGAGCCTGGCCTAGTTTAAAAAGTGGGAATAACTGTCCCCTTCTTATCCTTTGACATCCTGACAAGGCTTCTTCCTTGCTTTTCCCCATATTGATTTTGACTACACCATGAGCTCCATAAAGACGGGGACTTTGTTATGTTCACCATTCAGCATTGTAAATAGTGCTGTTACCTAGGAAACACTCAATAAGTAATTGTCAGATGACTAATTGAATGGGCAGAGAATTGTGGAGAATAAAGTAAAGTGGTCGTTCTTTTACTATTTGCCTTTCAACTTGGAAAACGTCAGGAGTGGAAGGTAGAAGTGGTAAGGCTAATTTTATGAAGGTGGTGTCTGGATCAGTTAATTAACATTTTGAAGGAGCCACCACTTGGAGAGCTCTTAGTCATGGGATGAGAGTTTACAAATAAATAGAAAGTCAGAGGTTAGGGGAAGTAACCACGAGGGAGGGAAATCCTAGGAAAATAATTGACACATGAAGAAGTGCAAATTAATGTATTGTGAACTGTGCCTCGTCACCCTGAACCTTCTGTGCCCCGTTACTGTACACATCACACTATGTTGTGATTGTTTACTATTTTGTGGACATTTTGTTCCTTGAGAGGTGGGGCTGTTTCACTCATAGGGCTTTAGTTCAGGGCTTGGCGGTCGATTGGCCGTCAGCACGTGATTGTTGGATTGAAACCTAGTTGTAGGCCCGTAAGGAAGGAGCTGTGGAGGAAAGTAGTGTTTGTGCACCACGGCTGAATCCAGGAAGATGATTCTAAAGAGCGGGGCAGATGGGACTCATTGGAGTGCAGTCTGCACTTGGAGTAAGATAGAGGGCATGGCCCGTCCAGGAGGACTCTTAGAGGCCATCTCATCCAAATCCCAGGCCACAAGGTTAAGTGAACAGCCCAAGTTGCATAGCTAGTGACAGGACAGATATTGGGCCCTAGACCCCCAAATCTCAGTTTCTGCCCTTGCTTGCTCTTGTTTGTATTTTTTCTATTACCTTTAAAAATATATATTGATATATGAAAACTACAAAGAAATTTATTAACATATATGTAAGTTTGAAGCATTATGATGATATATAACGGATACCCTTGAACCCACTACCCTGTGCAAGACCTATGGATAGCAACTTTCATCTGTCCTTGGTGGCCTCTTCTCTCATAACCACTGTTTTCACTTCTCTGGATTTTGTATTTATTGTTCCCTTGTCTTGAAAGAAAAAAATCTTGATAAGTTTAAAACACACTCACACTCATATGTCTAAGTAATAGAGAGTTCAGTACAGGCAGTCCCCAGGTTATGAACGAGATCAGTTCCTAAGTGTGTCTAAGAATTTGTAGTTCAGTTGGATCAGGTGCATATGGTTCTTATTTAGCCTTTCTTTCGTGCAAGAAAAGGCTCGAAGCCTTTTCAATGATTTAAAAGCTGCACGTGCAGCAAGTGAAGGTAATTGTGATGAAGAATTTGTTGTGAGTAGGGGTTGGTTCATTCATTTCAAAGTGGGGCAAATTTACATAACATTAAAGGGCAAGTACCAGTTTTCTATAAGTCACGTTCTCCTAACCAGGGCACTTACTCTATTGCTTGTTTTTGAGCTTTATAAAAGTGACAGCATCCTAGGTAGTCCCCTGGGACATCCCCTCACCCCAATCTCCATCACCTCTATTTCTAGGGTCATGCATGTTGTTGCGTGTAGCTATAGGTCATCCATGTTTTCTTCATTCTCCTGTGCTTGTACCTGTTTGGACCCCTTAGGGTTTGGCATGACTACAAAGTGAATGATTGCAAACTCATTGCCGTAAAGTAGATTCAAACTCATAGCGACCCTATAGGACAGGATAGAACTGCCCTATAGGGTTTCCAAGGCTATAAGGCTTTATGGAAGCAGACTGCCATATCTTTCTCCCATGGAGCAGTTGGTGGGTTCGAACCACCGAATCTCTGGGTTGGCAGCCGAGCACTTTAACCACTGTGCCACCAGGGCTATTTGAATGGCTCCAGTTAACTCTGATTTTAACTTTTTACAGGCTGTCATTAAGCTTCCTCATGTTGGTTCGCTTGGAAGCATTTAGTCATTTACTAATTTAATGATAGTTAAACATTCTTAGCCCTACAAATTTGTAGTGAAACATTTCCAATTAAGATTAATTGGCATTGATGAAAAATATTAGTTAGACAGTTTTACAGCAGTATTTTAGTGCTTTCTACTAGGTACAGTTAGACGAAGGACTGTCAGGAAGGAACACTTTATGCTGCTGGCACCCATGCAGGGGTGAGGGTGCAAACAGCATATTGAGGCTGGGGGGTGAACAGACTGTTGAAGGGATAAAACAGTGTCTTATGATGACTCTGTCTGGTCAAGTTAATGTATTTTCTTTTCCTGTATTGTACCCTGCTCAGTTTCTAGTTAATCCCTTCTGGATCCCAGTATGTGCTGGATTAAAGTTTCAAATTAGCTGGGCCTGTTTATATCTGAGTTTGTTTTTCAGTTCTCAGGAAGATTGTTAATATCCAATTGAGAATGTTTTCCAAAAACCAGAAATCCTTAGAGGTGTGAGTGGTCCATGAATCACAATTGTGTGTAAAATGTTTCTGTGCGGGAGCAGTTTTCTGGACAGAGGAGCTTTAACTTTGATTCGTTTCTAGGAGCCTGCAACTGCCCAAATTTTAAGACAGATGATTTTAGACCAGGGTTTCTCAGCCTTGACTTCATTGACATTTTGGGCCTGGTAATTGGTGTGGCGCAGTGGTTAGAAACTCGGCTGCTAACCAGAAAGTCGGCAGTTCGAATCCACCAGCCGCTCCTTGGACCCTTATGGGACAGTTTTGTGCTGTTCTATAGGGTCGCTATGAGTCGGAATTGACTCGATGCCAAAGGTTTGTTTGTTTTTTTAAATATGTTGTAGGTGGGGCTGTCCTGTGCACTGTAAGATGTTTAGCAGCATCCCTGGCCTCTACTGACCAGATTTCAGTGCTCCTCCTCCCCCAGTTGTGACAGCAGATTTCACTTGAATCGTTTATGGTTTTCTTTTCTTACGTGGCCAGAAGAATACATAGTTATGTATAGAGTTTGAACATATAGTTTAAAGTGAACTCTAGTTTACTTTGAACTCTAGAGTGATAAAGACTTCAGCGTTGGAGTAAGTGGGGGTATTGTTATAAAATATATTTAAAATATGTATTTACACACTCAAACACACAGAAAATATTTCCAATCATTACCCTGGCTGGTGCAAATGGTTAACATGCTCAGTTGCTCACCAAGAAGTTGGCTTTTCAAGTCTACCAAAGGTGCCTCAGAAGAAAGGCCTGGTGACGATCTACTTCCAAAAAATCAGCCATTGAAAAAACCCTGTGGAGTACAGTTGTACTCTGATAGACATGGGATTACCATGAGTCAGAATTGATACAACAGCAATTGCTTTACTGTATTAAACAGTTTACATGCATTATCTAAATCATTGTAACACTCTTAAGAGGGTAGATAGTGTACCCATTTTATGGATAAGTAAATAGAGGCTCATAGAGAGTCAGAAACTTGTGTAAGGTCACAGAACTGGGAATGGAATATAAGTCTCTCGTGTCAAATCAAGGAGCCCTGGTGGCATAGTGGTTAAGTGCTTGGCTGCTAACTGAAAGATGGGCTTTTCCAACCCACTAGCCACTCCATGGGAGAAGGATGTGGCAGTCTGCTTCTGTAAAAGATTTACAGCCTTGGAAACCCTATGGGGGCATTTCTACTCTGTCCTGATTATAGGGTCGCTAAGAGTCAGAATCCACTCTACAGCAATGGATTTGGCTTGGTTTTAGTGTCAAATCAGCTCATCTGTGTTGTCTACCCTAGATGTGGTGTTAAAATGTTTCCCCATGATAGTGGACCAAACACATGTCACCGTGGCCTTGGCTAATGTGTTGGCTTAGCAGTGCCTGGCACAAGTAGGGAATTTATGGGATGTTTCATTAAACAAAACAAGTGATAGGATTTCTGGTGGATTTTTTTTCTTTGCAGTTTGTTGTGTGTCCCAAATTGTCACTGATAACTGTCTTAGGCAAGGGACAAGTTTTTTTTTTTAAACAGCCCACTATATATATCATATCAGTATCTGAAAATGAAGCTGACTATTTAACTGCTCCATTTAACATGGTGAATGTAAGACGGGTCTGTGCCCCACAGCCTGCTGTGGTTAACACACCTGGAGTGTGGATACTGATAGCCAAAGGCTGCATTTCATCACAGCCAAATGTGACATTTCCAGGAATGCTTTATATATTTTGTGAAGACTCCTTGGCATGTTGATTAAGGGCTTTAAAAAACCTTGAAACTGATCTGAGCAGAGCAGATTCCAGCTACAAATCAGATCAAGTCTCTCTGATTGGTAGTGTTGGGGACTCCATCTGCCTTACTTGCTGTTGCCTGCACTTCTTAAGAGTAGCATACAAAGGTCTTCACCATTTTACGTGGGTTTCCTTTCTCACCTATTTCTTGTTGCTCATCCTGAGGTTTAGCCTCATGTGTTAATAGTCTGCTGTGCACACAGTTTGCTTTGCACTTTACCAGTCTTGTCCCCATTGGGTCCCTCCCTTTGTCCCTTTTCCCCTCCCTCCTTTCCTTCTTCCCTCCTTTCCTTTATTATTATTATTTTTTTATGTATTTATGGTAGGTGGCTCTCAGTAAATATTTGTGATATAAGTATTAAACGAGGAGGGCATTGTGAAGCACACAGTGCATGGCATAAAGAAAGTGCTCAATAGGGTAGTTATGTTTACCCTCCCAGTGCCCCTCAGCAGCAGTGACCACAGTGTACTGCACTCACGGTCCACTTCACCATCTAGAGTGAGCTCCCCAGCTATAATGGGGGCCAGGACTTAGTCTAGCTTGCATAGGGTTTGACAACTGGGAAAATTTGTTGTTGTTGTTAGGTGCCATTGAGTGGATTCCGACTCATAGCGACCCTATGTGACAGAGTAGAACTGCTCCATAGGGTTTCCTAGGCTGTAATCTTTACGGCAGCAGTTTGCCAGGTCTTTCTCCTGTGGAGCTGCTGAGTGGGTTCAAACCGCCAACCTTTTTGTTAGTAGTCAAGCGCTTTTATCATTTGTACCACATAGGGCTCCTTTGGGAAGATTTACCAAGCTTTAAATGAAACCCCCTTTTTTTTTTTTCCCCAATACATTGGTATACTGGAAGTGGAAAAGAGAATGCAGAGCAGACCTCAGATGACAAGTTCTGATCTTTTCCCCAACTTGAGAATCATTCAGTAAAGCACTTTTAACATCTGTGTGCATCTTGGCACTTGTTTTTGCCTGGCTTTGTCCCTGGCTTAGAGCTCATCAAAGAACCTGGCCTGGTGATGGTACCTGATGTTTCTCTCCAGGATACAGCAAAGGATAAAGCCTCATCTGCTACTTGAGCAGGCTCACCACAGAACCAGCTGGGAGTCAGTACCTCTCCATGTATCAAGGTCTGCTGCTTAGAAGGAGGAAAGTCGATAAGGCTTTGAGATGTGGGTAAAAAGGGAGAGCAGATCTTTTGTATCTTTCTGAATGCTTCCACTTAAGATAGAGACTATTATCACTGAGGGCCTAGGCAGCCTGCTCGGTGGTCTCACGCCAAGTTACAAGTACATGGAGACATGCCAGAGGGCCCGCTGCAGTGCTGTTTGGATTTTAGAATTCCATGGGCAAGACAACAGCTGGAAAAATGCCTTTTAAAAAGTTTTTGGTGTTCGTATTGGCAAAACTGACTTAAGCACTTTTCTTTTTCCACAGAGTGATCAACAGCTGGACTGTGCCTTGGACTTAATGAGGCGCCTGCCTCCACAGCAAATCGAGAAAAACCTCAGCGACCTGATCGACCTGGTATGTGCCTTGTTCATATGGTTTCATGTGGGACTGTGGCTCATAATTGGTTGCTTTTGTGTAGCTTTTTCCGTGCAGAATTCAAAATACACAGGGAACCTTCTCTTTCCCCAGCCAGACACTGAGCTATGAGATTCTTCTAGATACATAGAAGATGAGCTTCACATGGTTAGCTCTTTTTAAGAGCCATCAGTGTTGATAAAACCTGAGATAATTCTAAAGTTGATTACCGTCTGCGGGTGCCTCCCACAACTACCTTGTCTTCAGTTTCTAGCACCTTGCATCTAGGCATGGTGAGCAGGATGCCACACACAACCAGCGGGCATTCAGCACTGTCAGCAGTACCAGGCTTTATTAATCTCTCGTCTATTATGTGCATTTCTCTAGCCAAAGGTATACAAACATTTCCCCTGTAAGGGCTTCAGAGGCTTCTTCATTTCTCGTTTGAAAAGGTATAACAAGCAAAATTGACTTTTAAAGAGCTCATCATCACATCTATGTTTAAAATATTCAGTTTATTTTTTAAGACTCAAAATGATGCCTCAGCTTAACTGGCTCCATAATATTATTTGAAAATGCTCAGAATATTTTAAAAAAATTTATGTTGCATAAGACACTGTAAGGTAAAATACTAACATCTATAAAGTCATAGGAAATATTAAAAACTGAGGGAAAAAATCACACTCCAAGAGGCCAACTGAGTTACCCTAGATCTTTTGGTCAATAAGTTCTGGTACCAGGCCTGGAACCATTCCATTGGTCCTCTAAGTCCAACTCCTCTCTGCTTTTCTCTGCATCCCGTGTCTTATTAGATGTAATTATCAATTGTCAAATGTGGCTGATGAATAAGGTATCTTTTAAAACAGTGGTTTGAAAACTTGTTCATGTTCTCTAGTGATATATTTAATTCCATTGTGTGAATTCAGAACTGTTATACTGGGTAAAAACAGTACTACAGAAGACTTGTGCCATTCACAGATAAAACTCTTCACAGCAGCCTGGAAGGTTTATAGCGGCACTATTTGTGTGTTTATAAGGATACAGACTCTGAACTGGGAAGCTGATTTGTGGTCCTATTACTATATCTTACATGTAATAGGTTCAGAAGTGAGAAGAAGGTGGTTTCTTGAGGTAAATGACCCTGACAAGAAAGCTAGGTGCAGGTGCTTGTGATGGAATTGAAGAGAAGAAGGTGAGTTCAGAAAAGTGATGGGTCCTGGCCAAAGTTTCAGATGAGTGTTAGAGAATAAAAGGTTGAAATTGTAATGCAAATGAATCCATTATATACTCAGAGTCAGGGATCACAAACCAGGAGCCAGGGAGGTGACGGAAGCGAATGCAGTGGACTTGGTGTGAGAAAAAGGGATTGGCAAGTCAGGGGACCGTCTGAAAGGACAGCTTTCCCTCTGCTGCAGTCAAGTTTTGCCCTGTGGGAGTGTCATCCTCTGTTGCTTGTTTTCACATTTTCCTGGAGGAACTATACATTTGGATTTTTAGGTGAACTAGCCTGATTTTTAAACATTGTCTCAAATATTAGGTTGGTTGGATCTGACTTTGTGTGATATCTGGGCGTGAACATGAGAAATGTGAGGTGTCGGGGTGGGGAGCCATGTGGGCTGCAGAGGTTAGAAGACATAGTCTTTCTAGGGAAATAGTGAAACATAAAGGTAGGATGTGCCCTTGAAAGTCAGAAGGAGTACTTGAATTTGATGTGATAGTAATAGTCACCATCGACTCACTTATTGAGCTTTTACTGTATTCAACACCTTGTGCTAATCCATTTACATGCGTGGCCTTAACTGAGCAGTCTTGTAAGGTAACACTACCAAATACACTCTGGGAAGCGCTGTACATGGTCTTTGCAGTTCACTTGGTCAGAAATTCAGGATCGGTTCTATGTGGAAGAGTTGGGCAAAAATTGAAGGTGTGATCAGATCTTTAATTTGGTCGGCTACAAAGGCTTCTTTTTCTTCAGTATGTATACTTTCTTCTTTAAGTATTGTCTTAGCTGCTATAACAGAGATACCGCAAGTAGGTGGCTTTAACAAATAGAAATTTATTTTGTCATCGTTGAAGAAGCTCGAAGTCTGAATTCAGGGCACTGGCTCTAGGAGAAGGTATTCTCTGTCTGCGCTGGGGGAAGGTCCTTGTCTCGTTTCAGCGTGAGTTCCTTGGCGATCTTCACGTGGCCTATGTCTTCCCCTCCATTTGTGCTTCTTCTCAGTGCTTAATCTGCTCTTTTTGTATCTCAGAGGTGATTGGCATAAAACAAATTCTGATATGGTCTCATTAACATAGCAAGGAAAGTCCAATTCCAAATGGGATTACATCCGCAGGTATAGGAGTTTAGGATTTACAACACGTATTTTGAGGGGACACAATTCAATCCATAACACATATAATGTATGCTTGGCTGAGTTTAAGTTTAGTTTGCCAATGTAGCTATTACTGTATTTTGGAAATAAACCGAACATAGATGTTAAAAGCCACGAGCAAATTGTTCTCCGGAGAATCTTCTTGGTGTTTAACAGGCTATTTGGTTCTTATGGCCAGTGAAGTGTTTTACTTTTTACTACAGCTGTGTCTTTTCTCTGTGATTCCCTCACCACTCTTTATTTCAGAGATGTGCATGTGCTTTTTTGGAAACCTGGCCAACTGGGTCCCTGGCTGTATATGCCAGATTTACGTTGGCTCAGCAGGGAAATGACAGCGTTGGTAGTGAATGAGGAAGAGCAGCACGAGCCATCTTTCACCAGAGCCAAGTATTGGGCACGAGAGATCAGCCCTGAGGTTTAGTTTGCAGAATGATACTTAGACACAGGTTGAAATACCAGACTGTGTCTCTCACTGCTAGATGATATAATATACCACATTCCACAGATTATTGTCAGCATGCACTCACTACGTTTTTTAACTTTGTCTTCTGTAGAATGTGTCTGGGAGATGGGGTAGAGTCAGACCAGGGTTGTGAGGATAGAACACTAACATTTGTTGAACATCTCCTACGTGCCTGGAACTTCTGTTATTAATTGATTTAATTTTCACCACACCCCATTAAGGTGCATACGATCACTCCACCTTTTTAAAAATAATACAAAGAGGCTCAGGTCAGGGTGCAGAACTTGCTGTATACAGGCAGGATTCAGACCCCAAGCCTAACTGTTCCCAATCCTGGGTTCTTTTCTTTGTGCCTGTCCTCTGGCTTTCTCGTCTGTCGTATAGCCACAGAAATAGTAGGTGGAACTAGGAAAGAGTACTAATTATTGAAATTAAATGCTAAAACCTGTCCTCTGTGCAAGTTGCAGTGTGAGGAAGAATCCAAGGTGGTGGTGTGGTACTTGGCAGCTCCAGGGATCCTGATTCCTCCTCCTTGTATACTCTGCTTGCTGGGTACTTTGGGGCCCAATCACTTATATTCAAAGTGACAGATTCAATATCGTGTGCCTTCTTGATGCGTCAGTTTTACCTGTTTGGGAGAGAAAGTGTTAAACAATTTAATTCATTAATAGTCTAAGATATGTTTTATTAAAACAGATATATTATGGAGAATAAAGTTCACACAAATTTACAAAATAAAACTAGAGCCTTGGAAGAAACTCCCTTCTTAGAGCCAGGCTGTTCAGGATTTGCAGTTCGCTTTTGTCTGTCACTTCTTGGGGCAGCTTAAGAGGTGCCGACTTCCCCTCACTGGCTGTGTGGAGGTGACCAGGCTTGGTCCCCATCTACCTCATGAGGCTGAATAAGAGGCCATAATAGATTCTCATTGTCTCAGAATGGGTTGGGGAATCAGTGTTCTCATTAATTGTATTTTAATTGACATATGATGAATGTCAAAATGGAAATGGAGCATGACTTTCAACAAATTAGGATCTGGTAAAGCATGCTCATTAAAACTATATTGGCATGCTTCAGAAGCTGCTTTTGATGGGCTTCCAGGTCCTAACTATGTACCATACGTGTATAAGAGGCAGTTGTACTGAGTCCTATGGCCAGTTGTAAAAATTACTTCTTTGAGTGTTTTCCAGTCATCAGTGCCATTTGTTTCCTGTTTGCCCTGGGAATGACAGTTTATCTTTTCTTTTTAAACTGAACATGCATAGTGTTTCTTTTATTCTTGTAAGAGTTGGCCTGTGTTGAGTGTAGTGTTGTAGTTCTGAAGTCTACATGCAGTTCTAGTTTCTTCCCAAAGCTGTAATTGCAGAAATTCACAGAGTGACGAGTCCATCTAGAAGCAAAGTATCTGGACCTGTGTTTCATGTAACCTGGGATTGGTCAGATGTTTTCTTGGCAGCTAATGCACTGCTCGGTGCACATTGCAGTCATTCCTTCCATGCTCACCTGCCTAAAACAATGAAGTGGGGAGGTGGTTGTTTTCAAGAAGTCTCCAGTTTTAAGACTGACAAGAATGTTAGGATTTGCCAGTGTTCCCCATGAACGGAATGGCCTCGCTTAGATGTCAGAGCCAGAGAACTGTAGGGGAATTTATCCCATCCACCAGCGGTCTGATTATAGAGTAGTTAGTATTAAAGAGAAATTTGGCATATGCTTGGCAGCCAGGCCAAGGCAGCCCAATTTATCTTGCAAGATCAGCTTTCTTTTTTTCTTTTTTCTTTCCAGCTTCAGAACTTTTGCTGCCTTGGGATTATGATGCACGCTCTGATTGGTGGAAAATGACCTTCCTTTGCAGATGGCTAAAACATCATTTTATTACATATTAATCCCACTGTACTAGAATGAAGCCAGCTGAAATCCGTTGTTAAGCTGCTTCAGAAATACCCACATGTCTTTGTGGGCCAGGAATCAGATGACGTTAAGATGCTTTCTTGGCTTGCTGAACTTTGACCTTCTCAGGCTTTATGCTGCACGCTGGCAGCAAGAGTCGAATCTTCTCGGCTGGGGTGTATTTTGAGCCCTGAGCTAAGGAAGGAGTTTGTTTCTACAAATTGGCACCCAGCAGGCCATCTGTCCCTTTGCCTTTTTAAGAGTAAACCAAAAATAGCCATGAATCTGTTTAACCAGGCAAAAAGTCTCTGCTTGCAATTGTTGGTCATGTCATTTTTTATTCCTTCTCTCCCTTCTTTCCTGTAGTCACCCAAAGGCCCAGCTCCTGGTGTCTCCAAAGTTTACTCAAGCAGAGGGAAGCTCTCAGAGCTAGGAAGGCACCCGACCATCCTGGCCAGGCCTGTGAGTTAGAGGCAAAGGAAACATCCTGATGACTTGACCTGGGAGTTGATAAACTTGATCGGTTTTCATTTCAGCATATTTCTCTTTTTAGCAACCAGAATTGCCCTCCAGAAATAGAAAGGGGCCAGCTGGGCACTTTGCACTGTCAGCCTCAGCAGTACCTGTACTTTGAACAGCTTGTGAGAATTCTTTCCACCCCTAACCCAGGCAGAGTGATCTCTGGAGGGAGTGTGAGGCCTGCTCTGCCATTACGCCCATTTGACATGCAGTGCAGTGAATTACTTAATATGGCCCTTGTAATATGGTGAGGCGTGGTCTTGTAACTCCCACAAAATGATTAGGTGGGACTTTGCAAATAAGCTGCTCTTTGGAAAACCTATGGGGCAGTTCTGCTATGTCCTGTAGGGTCTGTATGAGTCAGAATTGACTCGAAGGCACACAGCAACAACAACAATACAAATAAGGCAGAGCTCCAAACCAGTTCTTTCCATTTAGAGCCGTTGCTGATACTTTGCATTTCTAGCAAGTTTGCTGCTAAAATTTTGTATTTCTAACACATTTCCAGGAAGTTAAACGTAAGAATCACCTAAAGATCTTCTTAAAATGTAGATTCTGATTCAGTATATATCTGGGATGGAAATGCAGATTCTCAGCCAGGAACTTGCTAGAAATGCCAAATTCTCAGTAGGGGTTCAAGTGAAAACCAAAGCCCTGAAATAAGGTGCTTGTGGCTCACCAAGGGGATTGGACAGCTTTCCGCTAATGCAAATAAGGTGCATGGGACTCTTGTGGGGGGGGGCATGTAAATAAGGTATGGAACCCCAACAAGGAGATTGGTCAGTTTTGCCATCCTGCTAGGCTTAGAGGGAGACATGGGGTGGGGGGTGGGGCTGTAACACAGAAGACAGTGAGAGATGGCAGCGCAGCAGTAGCAAGAGCAATAGCGGCATGAGATGGCAGGAACCAGGAGACTGGTGCGAGCTGATCCACGGAGCTAAGAGCTGTCATACTTGCTCGAGAAGGCCCTGGGCAGGGCCTAGCGACAGGGCGAGAAGAAGCTGTCCTGATCAAGAACTGTATCTTGAGTTGTTTCTGTTTCTTTTGAGTCGTTCCTGATCTGAGTTCTATCCTTTTACTTCTGTACTAAACCCCATATTTGTGAGTATTGTCTGTGAGTTTTCTGTGCCATTGCAACAAGTTATCCAACCCAGCAGGATAGAGAGTGCCAGGGGAGGGACGGCTGGTGTCAGAATTGGTAAAAAAGTTGGAGGGTGGAGGTATGTTTGACCTCCATCTCATAGGAATCAACCTTGGGCTGATGATGATAGTGATTCTTTCTCCTCCCCCTCCTGAAGCTAGAGGAGGACCTCTGAACCTCTGATACCACGCCACCATTTTTGCAGACAGATCAGAAGGCTGGAACGCAGGGACTGCGTTTACGCGTTTGGGGGCTCAGCAGACGAGCGTGGTGGCCTACAGCTTATGTTGCCAAGAATCTGCTCTCCATGAAGTTTGTGCACATTTGTGATTATTGAAATTAAAGCAAATATAATATTTAACAGTTAGTTAATACTGACTATCTATGTCTGCTAAGCAGTGTTAGTCATCTGTCTCTTAATAGCGGAACCAGTGAAATTGGGAAATTATTTTCCCAGTGACAGCTGTGTGGAAGGAAGTACAAAATTCATTCTGTCCCCATATGATAAAAGCATCCTGCGCCTGGGGACCCAAGACACTGCCCCTGCCCTCTGGGAGCTTGAAGGCCAGGTGTGATCTGGTTTATCTGTGTTCAGGAGTGAACAGGCTTGCATATTTTTTTGACTAATTTCCCCTTTGTCATCACCACTTAAAACGATCTCATCCAGCATTTTTCTTCCTCTTTTTCAAAGGTAATATTTAAAATGTGTTTTCCTTTCTAAATGGGTCTTGGTGAAAACTTGATGGAATGAGTTAACATTTATTGCGCACGTACTATGAGTCTGCTTCTGGAAGCAGATTACCGGACTTGTCTTCTGAAGCGCCTCTGGGTACATTTGAACCACCCACCTTTCAGCTAGTAGTCGAGGCTTAGCCATTTGAGACTTGACTGGAACTCTCAACAATAATAGCTACGAGTCAGTCACTCTGCTCAGTCCTGGGAAGACTTGTGTCCTTGGCTTCCTTTACATGGGTCAAAGTGCAAGGATTTTAAAGCTTGATCCCTGAAAAGAATGACCTTGGTCGGACTCTGACTCACCAGTTAACAAGCCCCCAGGAGAAGGACGGCCATGGAGTTGCAAAATTAAGTTATTCTTTCTACAAGTATTTATTGAATATCTACTGTGATGTGCTAGATGCTCTTCTAGGTGCTGGGGTTACAGTGGTGAACAAGCTGAAGGGCCTGCTCCATAGAGCAGACATTTTAGCAGAAATTCAGGGAAAGTCTTCTGGAAGGAGGAGGACTTGGCCGAGGCCACCTTTTCCACCCTGTATATGTATTGAACAGGATAAACAGCAAGCACATTTCTTTGTTTTTATTTACGAGTTAAGGTGTCATATAGGCCTTTTTGTTGAGTGTAACTGTCAGTAAGTTTTTGCCCACTGCTCTGACTCATTGCTAGCCACCTACAGCTGCTGTCTTACCAATATGTGCCTCTGTGCTTCTCAGATTCTTTGCCCGAAGTGTTCCTGATAGGAGAGGAGAGCAAGTGCTTATCTTTGGAGTTTGGGGGAACAAACATAAAAGTAGCTGCCCCAAGTAGACAATATCATCTTTTATCTTTTTTAAACATTGCATTCCAATTTATAACATACTCACATGTAAGATATTTTCACATAAAAATGCTTTCTCCACCAAAGCTGTAAGTGAAGTTGGTGTCCAAAAGTTGGGCCCTGTCCCCTGGGACCCTGCTGTGCCCTCTTGGCACGGTATGCTCCAGGACCTCAGTTGGAGCAGCACAGCTGGGCTCTGTGACTGTCTCCCCCTCCCTGTGCTAGTCTTCCTCCTGCCTGGGCTCTAGCACCAAGGAAGTAAGTTCCAGGGGCTCCCCTAGGTGATGTGCACCACTGAGGCATGGGCTTGTGCTGGCGCCCTGCAGAGGGAGAAGGGGGGGGTCTCATTGGGCCTCATTCTCAGGTGCCTAGGGAAGTTGCCTGTGGGTTTATGTCAGGGGTGGGAGAACTCGGCTTCCGCTGTCCCTTTGGTTGGTGGGTCTGCGGGGAAGTTTTCTCTCCTAGGCTGGATATTGTCTTTGGAGCAGGAGGAGGGAAAGGATGGGATAATTGGTAACTATGCAACAACCCCGGCACAGTCTCTGCTGTACTGATATTTCTGAGCTTTGCTACAGGCGACATTGTGCTGCAGCTCCATTTTACAAGGGGAAAAAGCATTCCAGCCAAAGGCCTCCAGCAGTATTTTAATGAACTCCATTCCTTGGAAAGTTGTGGTGAGCCTTTTCATGCAAGTCTTTAGCTCTTTCAATGAACTGCAGCTGTCCATCTGAAGCAGGGTAGGGCACGCAGAGCAGACCCTGGACTTCAGGTGCTGAGCTGGCCCTCTGTTCCCCGCCCAGGGCTGCCACTCTAGACCGGGGTGGCGTTTCACAACTCCACCCTGTTGCTAAGGCAAGGACCCCACCACCTAATAATGCAGCCTCTGAGTTGTGGCAAGGTGGCAGCTAAGCAGCCCTTTTAAACCAGGACAAAATGGCATGATTTGTTTAGAAAGACGAAGCAGGGTCTCCTGGGGTGCCCTCACCAGACCTACTTCCCCCTCCTTGATATGACCGGAAGTTATTTGAAATTCTGATGAATTCTGTTATATGCAGAGTAATAGTCCCTCATTTGATCCAGTTAAGAATGAGATGAATTGCCTCCTGGAAAAGCAGTCCAGACAGAACTTGAAATTGAATGACCGAATGGAGAAAAGTACAGGGACCATTTGCTTTCCTTTGTGTGCCTGTGTTCCTTGGGGAGCAAAGACTGTTTCCTGGAGACTGTAATAGTAAGTCCATAGGTCCTGAAGTCCTAAAACAGTAATGGTATGTACCCATTATGGCTTTTGTTGTTATTTGCTGTCCAGTTGATTCCGACTCATGGCGATGCCATGTATGCAGAGTAGAACTGCTCTTTAGGGTTTTCAAGGCTGTAGCCTTTTAGAAGTAGATTGCTAGGCCTGTCTTCTGAGATCCCTCTGGGTGGCTTCATACTGCCAGTTTTTCAGCTAGTAGTTGAGTGCTTAGCTGTTTGTGCCACCCATAGACTTTGTTATGGGTACCAAAAAACCAAACCAAAACCGTTGCCGTCAAGTTGATTCCAACTCATAGCACCCCTATAGTACAGAGTAGAACTGCCCCATAGGGTTTCCAAGGAGCAGCTGGTGAATTCAAACTGCCGATCTTTTGGTTAACAGCCAAGCTCTTAACCACTGCGCCACCAGAGCTCCCTGTTACGCATAGTGGCTTGAAATTCTCCAAAGCCAGGTATTTTGAAGATTCGCTGTCTCCCATTACCTTTAGCATCAACTGCCTAGTAGCGTTTGTTATTTTCAGTGATTACAAAGTTTAAAAATAGGGGGAAAAAATAGAAAACATGGAGAAATAAATAACTTTGGAGATCCATCAGATGTTAGAATTACTAACATATATGGGCCTAATTATTAATCCATTTCATTCATTATCTCATTTAATCTTCATAGCCACTCTGTAAAGTAAGTGAGAGGATCCCCATTTTATAGATCAGAAAAACAAGGAACAGAGAAGGTAAGTGACTTACCAGAGTCCCATACCTAATATATAACCCAGGTGCTGCTTAAACCCAGATATCGATACCAACATATTTTCCACTGAATTAGTTCTTTAAATAAAGGAAAACAGGAAGAAATACAAACATCTAATACACAAAATGTTTTGTCGTTGATGGTAGTCAGAGGAGTGCAAATGAAATAAGATAGGATGGCTGAAAAGTCTCCTTCACTGGTAATCCTTCATTCTGCTCATCAGATGCATTATATTTATTGCTGTGCTATAGTCTACACATTTCCTGACTAATGAAATGTGTCACCTCACCTTGGCGTTGAGTCTTTTCATGAGATAAAGACAGTGGCCAATGTAATTACGGAAACTGTCACTTGGATTGCTCTGTTTGGCTGTTAGCGGTATGTTGAAGGTGATGTTTTTGGATTTGTTTTCAGAGGCTATGAAATTGAGTAGGAGTCCCTGGGTGGCACAAGCAGTTAAACACTCAGCTGCTAACTGAAGGGTTGGCTGTTAGAGTCCACCCCAGAGGTGCCTTGGGAAAAAGGCCTGGTAGAAAGTCCTGGTGATCTACTTCCAAAAGGTTACAGCCACTGAAAATTCTGTGGAGCACAGTTCTACTCAGGAACACGTGGGGTCGACATGAGTCTGAATCGACTCAACAGCAACTGGTTTGATTTTTGTTTTTTTTATTGAGTAGGAGTGTCTGGGTGGCACAAACGGCTAAGTGCTTGACTACTAACCAGAAGGTTGGTGGTTCAAGCCCACGCAGAGGCACCTTGGAAGGAAGACCTGGTGAGCTACTTCTGAAAAATCAGCCACTGAAAACCCTCTGGAGCACAGTCTGCTCTGACACACATGGAGTCGCCATGAGTTGGAATCTACTCAGTAGCAACTGTTTTATTTTTTGTTATTGACTAGTGTGCCAGGTTTGGACTTATCCCAGATTTGCAGGAACAAAGAAATACCTCCTTCCTTTTCTCATGTTTTCCTGATCTTGTGTTCTCAGATAGGGTACTTCTGTGGAAGTTTTGACTTGAACATGGTTGCTAAGTACTTATTTCAGTCATCTTCCAGGCACCTCTGAAGTCTTAAGAGTGAAGCTATTCTTAAGGGCCTTTGACTTTGATTGTCACTACTTTTAATATGGCAGAGTTGAGTTCCAAATAATGCTTAGGGTTTTACCATAGAATCCTGGTTTTCCAAAAATAAATGAATCTCCCAAAAAAGGATTTAGTGATCAAGCAGTTGGGAGAAACATGGCACACTCTATTACCCTCTTGGAGCTTCGCCACCTGTATTGACATAAAGGTTCTGAGAAGTCCCGTAGTAAAGAAAAAAAAAAAAAAAGAGTAGAAGAACCTGCACTTTTCCCACTCCACTTCATGGAATACACTTTGGGAAACACTGGTCTCCTAGAAAGGTCTGTGGCCTGTGTGTCAGATGACTTGAATTCTGGATCCTTATTGGCCACTGGCCTTAACTATGATGTTAGCCACATTTTTTTTCTCATAATTGTTTGGTAAAATGGGATACAAAGAAACCTCTTTCCTTGATTTTTTGCAAATAGAGAGCTGCTTCAGAAAACTTCAGGCTTCTTCAATAGGAGGGAAAAGGTAGGCAAAAAGAAAGTATTGTGTACAGTAAGATGGTGTCTTAACAAATTTGGTTAGATGTCAGGAAATCTGGGTGTAGCTTTGGGTCTGCCACTAACTTGCTTTGTGATTGGCAGGTCTCTCTGGGTCTCAGGCGCTACCTCTCTGAGGGCCAGCTGGTCTCTCTATCTCTCAGAATCTGTGTTTTGTGGCCTAGAACTAAAAGATTATCACCATGGATACCCTTATGTCGATGCCACTATTTCAGGATTCCCTTTTGCTGGCAAGAAGAGGCATCAGTTTCTCTCAGGTCTGTGGCCATATAACCCGCCCTATATGATAAATGGAAACCCTGGTGGCATAGTAGTTAAGAGCCACGGCTGCTAACCAAAAAGGTCAGCAGTTCAAATCTACCAGGTGCTCCTTGGAAACCCTATGGAGCAGTTCCTGCTCTGTCCTTTAGGGTCTCTATGAGTCAGAATCGGCTTGACGGCAGTGAGTTTGATATTTGGTTTTTATATAATAAATGGATTGAGAGAGCAGAGCAGGCAGGAGTCTCTGGCACGTTTTCCCCTGGGGTCGGTCTGCACTGCCTTGACAACTCACTTTAGTGGAAAGAGCAAGGCTGACCAGGACCTGAATCCTGGCTCGGTTGCCTTCCAGCTTTTGAGACCCTGCGTGGGTCGCTTCACCTGCCAGAGATTCCTTCCATCTGCAAGATCAGGGCAGTTATGAGAATGTGTATAAACTGCTAGCATATGCACGTAGAGAGGTGCTCAATAACTGCTAGCTGTGGCTTTTATTACCTTCGTTGGCTTCCTAGGACCTGTTTGCTAACACCTGGATTCTGCCAGTTTAGAGGCTGTGTCCTGCCACCCCAAGCATCCTTCCTTCCTGTGTTTTCACAGATGGGCACAGTCCCAGCCCTGGCTTTCCACAGTGGGGTATTATAACCAGTGCACGACTTGAGGACTCAGCTTATTTAACATGGAAGGAAGGAGATTAGAAGGCCCTTCATTGAGGCATTTTAGATGATCATGTAAACTGATTGGGGATCCCCTCCCACTTCCCACCCCACTTCCCTGAACTGTCTGCACTCAACCCCGAAGCAGGTGGAAGAATACCCTGCCTGGAGGTCAGAGACTAGGCTGTGGCTGACTGATTTGATGACTTAAAACATTTGTCACTCAGCAAAGATAAGGGTAATCTAATATACTTCCTCTTCTGCTAGGTAGGGTGTTGTCTCCTTGGATGGTGTGGGTCTTTTCCCTCCTCTTCCTGATTGCTTTGGCAATCCCTGTTTCACTTCCCTGAATGCATAGCTGCTCCAAGTAAGTTATCATTCAGAGTTCTTTGGAAGCCCTGTGGGGAAAAGGGAAACAAACTAAGTGCTGGGTGTTCTGACAAGTTAGGGAAGGGTCTTAAGTTTGGTCTCAATGTCAGGACAAGCCAGCTTACATTGTAGCCTCACAAGTCATTTGACCTTATCACCTTCACTTCAGCCACCCAGAGGTGCCACAGGGTACCTGGACACCATCCAAAATGGGCCACGTGGGAAATCTGGATCTTGAGGGTCCATTCTGTTGTCCACAGTTTTTAAGCCTCTTGCTTTCTTGTGCCTCCAGTGCCTTTGAAACTACCCTTCCACCTTCTCAAGACTTTTCATCTCTTGACCCTTCTACTTTCTCTGACTCTTTCGTCCCCATCTTGAACCCACATCTCTAGTCTTTCCCCTACCCTCTCCCCCCCAGGCACCACTTTTACCAGCTTAAGAACCCCAAGTCCAAGAGTCTTTCACCGTCTCCCAGTAACTGCCCTCTGTTTTGCAGCTCTTTTCCTCCCTGGGCCTCTGCTGAGTCTGTCCTTTTCTCATGGCGGGAGGCTCGTCTAGTGCTGGCTCTGCTGCCCCTCTGTTCATGAAGACCCCAATGCAGAAATGACTGTGAGGTGCCACTGACCAAAGAGTGGAAGTTCAGGATGGGCTAGAAGCAGAGTGCTGTTTGGTTTTGCATACTTCCTTGCAAATAGATTGGTTATTAATGGTTTCCCCCCTTGATTTGCGAGGCTAGATAAGCCTGTTTTTTAATACTTGGGAATCAGGGTTCTACAGAACTCTTGGGCTGGGTGTTTCTAGGTTTACTATTAGTCTGTGATTGGATGCCTTAAATGTCCACTTAGGAGCATTGGAGTGTGATAGGGCAGAGCTTTGAAATCAGAGGCCCAGCCTAGCTCTTATCTTTACCACTGTGAGCTACATGACCTGTGAGCTTGTTTCTTTATCTGTACGGTGGTCATGATGACACCACCCTTTGGAATTAGAGATCATGCATATAAAGCTCCAGGCATGGTGCTGGCTCACAGTAGCTGTCTGCATAGGGTTCTGAGGATTTTCTTTTATACCAGTTTGATCTTCTTCTGTAAGTTCATTTCTTACACTGTGGCCATTGTTGAAATGAACAAAATACCTTGCTGGTCTCCTGGCTTTTAATAGATAACTGTTATATGCCAGGCACTGTGCTAGACCCTTTACATATTTAGCTTAATTTAAACCACACATCACAAGGTTAGTCTTGCTTTCTCCATTTTACTGATGAGGAAACAAAGTCGGAGAGGTTTAATGAGCTGGTCAAAGTCTCACAGCTATTAGTAAGTAGCAGAGTCAGAATTAGTTAGGCCCATCTGACTCCAGAGACCATTCTTTTCCTGCCATGTTGTCTGTGCCAGCAGCGTCTCCAGGAATAGCTTTCTCCTTGTCACTGAAGGTCACCAGCTGATGGCTGACTCTGAATGCAGATATCTTCGTAATAATTAGCTCCAGCAAGAAGCTATTCCGTCTACGTAGAATGTAGCTTTCCCCTTCCTATGTTGAGAGGAGTCTGGTTCTGGCCTTCCATTGTTAACAGTGAAATGCTGATGGAGATGGAAGTGCCTGTGGTAATGAACACCTGAGCTTAACATGGGGCTGCTGCCATCAAGCGACAGCGCCATCTCGACAGCGCCATCTCGGTTCTTTTTCAGTTGGGGGGATGGAGATGGGGTGCCTTCCAGCACACCCAGAGGCTTTCCATTGCTTACATAAGGAGTTTCAGAGCTTTAGAAAGAGTCCAGAGTTGAGGCATGAGTCCACCCTCTTCCTTTTTTGGGTCATTGGCCCTCATCAGGCCAACACTTTTTGTTCATTAGGCAGATGGTCTGCGGTTGCCTCTTTGCCACGTCTGTTGCTACCTTCCTGGGCCTGCCGAGCTCATAATTAAGGTTCATTAGAGAACCCGTCAATCACAACACACTAGAAGCTGCCTCAGAGAGGCCTCACAAAGAGGCTAGGGGTGTGTCCAGCCCTGTGCCCACTCTAAAATTAGTCTCTTTGTAAATGATTCCCAGCCAAATTCTAGATGCTTTGTGCACAAGAGAGAGGAATGGACAGCACTTGTGCAGCTCTCGAGTTACAGGTCCTGATGGGCCTATTCCGTCTTACATAATTGAAAATTTCAATCTAGGACCAGAATTGATGTTACAGATGGTGGTGGGTAGGAGGTTTGTCAGATGGAGGCTTTGGAATAAGTATCTGACAGCAGGCCACTCAGAGGAGAGATCTGGAGCCAAATACAGAAGAGATTTAATTATTGTTAATCCTCTCCCCTTTCTGGAGTGTATAGGAACACTTAAATACTACTGACTGGACACTAAAATTTAGAGCTCTTCAAAACAAAACCCTTCAGGAGATTTGCCCCAGGCTAGAAATGATTATCCTTCCTGCAGGTGGATTTTTTTCTCTTTCTGACTGTATTGCTGAATATTGGTTGGGAATAGAGGAGATGTGTACCAAGCATTTTAAAGTTGCTGAATACTCACATGTTCATACCTGTCTCACTGACCTTCCTGCTTACTGCTTCTTCCAGAAGTTCCACTTTAGGGGCAACCACGTTTCCAAGATGTATCACTCGACAGAAGTTGGTTTACCGTACTTCCTATGAATTGTGTGCTATCTTTTTGTATTATTAGCACTGAAGGACCCTCTGGCTTGTAAGCACCTGTGCAATATAATAATGTTCACCTGTCTCCCCAGACTCTAGCACAGGGCCTGGCCACATTGTGGACACTAAATAAATATTAATGAACCAATAAACCTGCCCACCTCCAAACTCTGAGAGGAGAGGACTTTCCATATTATACCTTCTATACTGTGTAATCTGAGGCAGAGACATGAAAGGGGACATGTAACAGCTCCACATACTCGAGGGCTGGGTGGCCCAGGCAGCTGGCAGTAGGTGGAGAGGCAGTAAGTCATTGTGAGTCTGTAAGATCACTGGAGTCGTGAGCTAACTGGGTGTGGATGCACCCTGGATATCCAGATGACCAGAGCAAGCTACCTAGTCTGTCTGTGCCTCAGTTTCCTCATCTGTGCAGTGGAAGAATTAGGAATTTACCTCATTCTCATAGAGGGTAGTTGTGAAGATTAAATGACATGATGTGGGTAACGTGCTTAGTACAGTGCTGGGTGCAAACAAGTGCCCGGTAGATCCGTGCTAACTGCTGTGATGAAGAAAAAGAAGATGCTGGTGACAGTGATGGTGATGGTGAACTTTCCTTATGGGCTTTTATGACAACATGTAGTGAACAGAAGAAGCAGCAGAAGGAACAGTGTGCCCCTTGTCAGAAATGATTTTTCCTTTTTTGCCAGGTCAGTAGGTGACTACTTCTTGATCAGGCTCCAGGGTGGAGTGTCCAGAGTCGTCATTCTTCAAGAGTACTGACCCAGCCAACCTGTCGGGTGAAGTTATGTTTAAATGCTCATTTTAGAGTAGTTCAGTGATCATTTATTGCTACTACCTGACCCTAGATTACTGGATTATTATAACAGCCTCCTAGACAGGTCTCCCTACCTGTAGCCTCCCACCCCCCAATCTTGCTTTCTGCAGCCTGATGACCTTTCCAAAATGCAGTTCTGATCATTATTCTGTGCTTCTGTGACTTCACCTTGCCCTCAGAATCAAGTCCAGAGAAAATATCTGGGTTTAAGAGTTCTTGGTCTGGCCCCATCCACCTCTGCAGCCTCCTCTCACATGCCCCAAGGCCCCTCTACCTGAGCCACACTGGCTTGCTAGTCTCCCAAAGGCCCTGTGTTCTGTCTTGTGAACCTTTGTACGTGCTGTTCCTTCTACTGGGGACACATCTCCACACCTCCTCCCCACGCCACCTCTCCTCCCAGTCATTCCTCATCTCTCAGGGAGATGTGCCTTTTCCATAGATTACTCCAAGTGCCTGCCTGCCTGCCTCTGGAGAAACCCACATCTGGCCTGTCCTGGGAAGCAGTGGCCTTGTTGGCTTTGTGGAGAGAAAGTACCTCATTGAGCCGCCTTTATCGTTTTCTCATGTCGCAGGGACCTCAGGCTTTCTGAATCAGGTGCTGTCAGAGCCTTTTGCCGCCTTCGAAGCTCTGGTCAGGAACAGCTCCTGCTCCAGAGGGAACCCAAGTCAGCTCCCACTTTGCATTTTTCCTGAACACTTAGATTTATCAGAGGAGAAAGGTGGAACGTTTGTGCTTTTATTCCTGATCTTGTTACCCTTATATATTAAGATTTGGCAACTCTGCTCGTAACTGCTGGGGGACAGGAGGTATCCTCAAAAGTAGAGTTGTCTTGAGAGTATGGCCCCCGGACACCCTTATAGCTCAGTATTGAAGTCACTCCTGAGGTTCACCCTTCAGCCAAAGATTAGACAGGCCCACAAAACAAAACAAAACTAAAAGGGCACACCAGCCCAGGGGCAAGGACAGGAAGGCAGGAGGGGACAGGAAAGCTGGGGAACCCAAGGTCGAGAACGGGGGAAAGTGTTCTGTCTTAGTCATCTAGTGCTGCCATAACAGAAATACCACAAGTGGATGGTTTTAACGAAGAGAAGTTTATTTCCTTACAGTAAAGTAGGCTAAAAGTCCAAATTCAGGGCATCAGCTCCAGGGGAAGGCTTTCTCTCTCTGTCGGCCTTCTTCTCTTCGGTGTTCCCCTGGACT
>NW_004443984.1:10506337-10512044 GCF_000243295.1 Trichechus manatus latirostris
GTCCAAAGGACGTGCTCTGCTCCTGGAACTGCTTTCTTGATGGTATGAGGTCCCCAACTCTCTGCTTACTTCCCTTTCCTTTTATCTCTTGAGAGAGAAAAGGTGGTGCAGGCCACACCCCAGGGAAGCTCCCTTAACATAGGATCAGGGATATGACTGGGGTAAGGGTGGTATTACAATCCCACCCTAATCCTCTTTAACATAAAATTACAATCACAAAATGGAGGCTAATCACACAATTCTGGGAATCATGGCCCAGTCAAATTGATACACACATTTTTTGGGGGACATAATTCAGACCATGGCATTGGGTCATGAGGTTGGCAACCAGTGTCACAAAACAGTATGTGTATTAACTGCTTAATGAGAAACTCATTTGCTCTGTAAACCTTCATCTAAAGCCCAATAAAAAAAAAATGCAAATTAAAAAAAAAAGTAGAGTTAAATTATCTGTTTAAAGAGACTGAGCTCCAAAGCTACTTTGAACTTTGTGATGTCCCAGAAAGAACGGGAGCGACATGGGGGAAACTACTGCTTTCACTTCTGCCACTTGGAGTCAAATAGGCAGATATCCATATTCTCTTTGGATAGAGCAAGGGGGGACATCATTTTTTCTATTTTACTTCAGATCATCTGTCTGTGTGCAAGCGATTAAGTCTCATTGGAAAATACTTGTGAAAATGCCATATAGTACATGCAGTCAGAAAAAATAGAGGACCTAGGTCTCGTTGTCCCCTTGAATTATATTTCTGCCTTTAAAAATCTTGACCGAAGAGCTTTCCTGCCTGCTGTCTGTGGAAAGCACCCTTAGAAAGGTGAGAATTCAGCCTGTCTTCTCCCAGGCGAGGTGGTCCTCTTCTGTTGCTTTTAAGGGATCACCGGGGACTATGAAAAGGTAGCCAAGGATAAGACCAGAATGCTCATTCTTGGCAGGAGTGTCAAGCAAAATTAGAACTTGCTGATTACCCGACCAGCTTCCACATTATTTCCATTCCCAAGACCAAGGGGAGATTTGCCGTTGCTCCCCAGGCTTTGCAAATCTTTCCCTAATTAAGGGCCTCCCAGCTGCGTGTATAGCTCTTCTGCCTCACATCTCTGCCTTTTTGTGTTTGTGTTTAAGATTCCGGCTTTCCAAAATGTTTGCTCCTCAGCAGGTCTCCTCAAAAGACTTGAAAGCAACAGCCCCCACGTTTGTTTTGGGGACTTTTTTTTTTTTTCCTTCTCCTTTTTGGGTTCTTATTCTGCCCATGTACAGGAAATTTAAGTCTCTTTGGAATTGTGAAATATTCTTTGGTCTCTTTTCTTTTCCACACTTGATGTGTGTAACTTCCTACGGCATTGGAAGATGGCAAGGAAGATGCTCCTGGGGTCTGTGCTGTTTGAGCTGGCACTTGAAAATATTCTAGATGGATGAGGAACTAGAGTATCATTTTCGTTTCATGCTAGGGAAAATGAACAAAAGAGCTTAGCCCTACTGTGGTTCTGTTTGATGGACAGCAGTACCAAGAGGTTAGAGAAGTGCTTTAAGAGGAATTCTGAAATAAGTTAGGATCAGGGTAAAGTAATATGAGGCTAAACTCCTCACAGGGAAAAAGATACATGGTTCTTGTCAACTAGAGCCTGGAGGCATAATTCAGCCGCAATGCATAAACCTTGCCTTGGCCTTGGCCTAATAGAATTTTCTTGTAAAAGTTCTATCTAGCTCCTGCATTTCAGGAATTTTATGGAATCCTGTTGCTGTTGGACACCGGAGAACAATATCTTATGAAATGTTGAGAAAGGTCTTAAGACTATTTGTTAGAGCCTGCCTTCTGGTTGATGAGAAATCTGAGACATAAGAGTTACTTGGAGAGAGACTTCACTTCCCCAGGAGCAGAAGAGACAGACACCGTTTCCTTTCGAAGAGCTGTTTGAAAGCCATTGTCTCTACAGGTTGGCAGTCATTAGCCCTGGATGAGGAGTGCCTGGGTCACTCCCTGAGAACACATCTGGTTTGGAAACAGATTAAAAATGCTTGAGAAGAACATGGCATGCTCAGTCTGCTTTCCCTAACGTTTGAAGTAGGCCAGGAATGTGGGCCGGCATGCCCAGAGAGGCCTGCACGTGTCCTGCAGGGTTTTGTAGTGGAGGCTATCTGTGTGTGTCCATCACCACCCCTTCCTCCTTGACCCTAAAAGCTGATGGTGTGCTGTCAGTGACTAGGTATCAAATAAATGAAGGGGACATATGAGATTAACAAAGCCCTATGCCATAGGTAGTAGGAAAAACTGGATTTCCTTTTAGTGAATAGAATTGTTTGCGGGGAGGGGATGGGCAGGGAATAGGAGGTGAGCAGGACATTGCTCCTTGAAGAGAGAAGAGGAAGACATTTGGATTCTGTATACAAATACAGAAATTTCCTGAGCATTTATGAATTGAACATGGAATTTGAGGGAGCAGCCTGTGTGGTCACAAGCCTTTTCCTTTCTCCTTACATCGTGAGCAATTCACTCACACTGCCATGTTTGTGTCTGTCTCTCAAGATTGTGAGGGCAGGGGCCAAGTCTTAGTCATTTTTGTATCTCACTCAGTACCTTGCTTAGTAAATGTTTTGTTTTAGAAAGAATGTCACAGACTTTTGATTAACTCTTAAAACTATTTCCTGGATGGTTATAGAGATAATAATACACTGGCTTAAAGTATGAAACTTTTTATTTAGGATCTTAAATATAAAAGTAACCTTACAGATCATCTAGTATAGTGATTTTCAAATGTTTAAAAAATCACTTTTTCTTCTTCCCATTGCCATCAAGTCGATTCTGACTCACAGTGACCCTATGGGACAGAGTAGAACTGCCCTATAGGGTTTCCAAGGAGCGGCTAGTGGATTTGAACTGTAGACCTTTTGGTTATCAACTGAGCTCTTAACCACTGCGCCACGAGGGCTCCTAAAAGTTACTACTAGAGCCCTCATTTCAAACTAAATCTTATAGAGAACTAGAATAAAATAAATAAAAGATGGTGGGCCCAGACTTCCTTTCCCATTCTTATTACTCAGATCCCCTCCTCTACACTCACACTCCCCCAAGGCATCTCTTCTTTTCCTAAGAGAATCTGAAAGCTGATCTAGTTCAGTTTACCCATTTTAGAGATGAGGAAACTGAGGACCAGTCAAGGCAGCTGCCGCTCATCCTGTGTTCCAGCGCCGTTTCATTGCAGACCCAGTTCTGGCTTCCGGGACAACGATGACCCCCCCACTGCAGTGTACTGCGTGGATTTGTTCTGATTAAGGAGAAGCTCTGGGTTGTAAGGGTAAAAATCAGATAGCTACAACTGAGAGTGAAGAGAGAGAAGTAACACTGCTCTGGTTCCTGATGCCCAGAATCTCTTCTTAACTAACTTAAACCTAGTTCACATACCATATTCTTATCTGCTGAAAAGCCCAGTTAAATTTCTTTGCATTTGCATTACACTTAAATACATCAGGCTGTCCTGTCTCCATGCTATTCTCTCTACCAGGAATATCCTCCTTTCTCTCCCTCTTTTTTTTAAAAAAACTCAGCTTTAAGATATAATCCCCATATCACAGATTTCACCCCATTAAAGTGGGTCATTTGGTGATTTTCAGCGTAGTCACAGAGTTGTGCAGCCATTGTGTTGAGCATGTACCTTGCATCGCTTGACCAGATGGGAGCTCCTTCTGTTCCTCAGGCCTCCAAGCTTATTTGTCACCTACATTGCCATACTCTTGACTCACTTTCTGCAACACAGCTTGACATTAGCTCCTCCATGACATTTTCTCCGGTCTCCCCTGTGCTTGCCCACACCCAAAGAAGCTCAGCTGGGTGATCCTCCTCTTATTTCCATAGCAGCCAGTACTTTCCTCTGTCCATAGCACACAGCACATATGTCATCTGTACCCCTGTCTCTCTCTCCTCCTGGACTTTTTGAGCTCCTTGAAGATGGGGACACTCTTCTTTATTTAATCTCTAATACATTTAAGTGGATTTTATCTGGAGCCACAGATTTGCATTTCACTTAAGTGGAGAAAAGAGAACCCCTTGACCCTGGAAGACCCAGCCAAGGAGGGGAACACATCAGTTGCTCCTGAGTGGAGTTGACCACTTTCCCATAGGGAGAATTCCAGATTTTTCTTTGTCTGCTCATTTGTGGTCATTTTCTGTGGGTGACTCAGTGAAATGACAACAAAGCCTAATGAGACATCCACCTAATGGGAAGAATCCAGTGTGAAACATGGCCAGCCAGTCAGGATGATTTTTTGTGCTGAGGAAGAAAAAAAAGCCACCCCTTTGTCCTGGGTATTCCTCACATAAGGTGGTACATCAGTGCTGGCCTCATACCCTCACCCCACACCCCACCGCTATTCAAACACACACACACAAGTGGCATGAAAATTCCACTTGAAAGAAACCAGAGGTATTACTGGAATTTTGTTAGACTCTAGGGGTTGTTTAGAAGTTTGTGGTCTTGAGAGTTTTGTGACTCAGTGGCTGGTGACTGTGAGCCTCTGCTTCTTGTCCCAGTATCGCTTACCCCTCAGGGTGGCTGTGAGGATCCATGTACAGGCCTCCGTTATGCTGAAGGCTCATTGTGAGGGCTCAGAGTTGCAGTGAGGTTGCTTTCGTCTGCCCACTCACATTGACTCTGGAAAACTTTTCTCCCTATCTTGGAGTCTGGGGAAATCGTCTCGTCTTTCAGGATGTTTTGTGGGGTTTCCAAACTGAAAATGCTGCTTGAGTTACCATTACTGATATCGGCCCTGGCTTTTCAAGTTGTCATTGCCATGTTTAGCCGCACCGCCCTGTTACTGCTGAACAGAGCAGAATGATTTCCCTGGAGTTTTCCTGCCTGTTTGATACATGTATTAACACCAAGTGAGAACCTGGCCTGGTTGTCCTCCTCAGCTGTGATGACCCCCCCCCCCCATCAGTGGTAAAGAACAAACAGTTGTTTCTGCATTGTCCTGTCTGGGGAGAATGGCAGCAAGCTTTCTGGTTCTTCTCTAGTAAAAGGTTGTAAACCTTCTCTTTTGGATGGCATATGCCTTCTTCTCAGAGATTTTCCTGGTAGAATTTGAGCCCATTTATAGTGTTAAGGAAGGTTAGACATGGAGGTGTTTCTTCTTCTCCCCATCTCTCTGTGTCTCTTTCACACACACCCGTTTTATAAAGCCTGAGGCCACGCTTAAACCTTAGTATCCAGTGATGATGAAACTGGGTTGCTGTTTTTTCCATTTCTCTCCCTGTGGTTAAACCTTGCAGCTTTGTCCTCAGGTGGTTTTTAGGAGAGGGATTCACACTGACCTAATCATGCAAAAACCTTAGATTTGCCAGGTGCATCTCTCTGATTCTTTCAGCTTAAATATTTTTGCCCCTACATTATTTTCCAGGCAGCATGCTAGAGGCTGCATTGGCTCAGAGGTGAGGACTCTGGCTTTGGGGTGGAATTGCAGGGGTTTCATTGAATTCTGGTTTTGCCATGTGCTGACATCGTGACCTTAGCCAAGTTACTTAACCTACCCTGCCTCAGTTTCTTCATCTGTAAAATTGGGATTACCTCACCTTGGGTTGCTGTGATGATAAAATGAGAATGTGTGTTACATAAAGAGAGTACAAAAAATGTTTGCTGTGATGATAAAATGAGAATGTGTGTTACATAAAGAGAGTGCAAAAAATGTTTGCTGTGATGATAAAATGAGAATGTGTGT
>NW_004443984.1:10512144-10522785 GCF_000243295.1 Trichechus manatus latirostris
GTTTGCTGTGATGATAAAATGAGAATGTGTGTTACATAAAGAGAGTGCAAAAAATGTTTGCTGTGATGATAAAATGAGAATGTGTGTTACATAAAAAGAGTGAAAAAAATGTTTGCTGTCATGAGGATCATATATTCTCTAATACTAAAAACATAGAGAGGTTGGAGATACCATCTCCTGGAAATTACAGTGTTGTTGGAGAAAGACCATTTTATACATGAGTTGCAGGCAGTTTTCAGCAGTGAGTCCAAGATAACTTATGTCCAGAGTTTTCTGCCTCTTTGACTTCTTGAAGGTACTTGTGTATTTTGCTGTATCCCTCAGGGACCAGTCCTTAATTAAAGGGGTCAGGCAGCTTAGAAATACTATGCCTTCTCTCTGCATACAGGTGATCAGTTGTGCTCCTGGCCAGGAAACAGTTAATTTAATTAAGCTCTGGGTGCCTGCTTCATCCTCTTCAGAGAAGCTTAAGGTTACTTATGGACAACGGGAGCCTTGTGTGTGCCATTGGCGGGCTCTAATGCGTGATTTTAATTTCTCCTTTCAATTTGTCTTCTCTTTGTTCCGCCCCTTCCTGACCCTTCTTTTGGAAAACAGCCTGGCCTCTTATTCCAGGCTTCAGGCTTCCAAAAGGTGAAGCTGCTGTGTCTTGACTGTGAATGGCTGAACCAAAGCAAAGGAGGTTTGCCTTTGTTTATTATTTATCTCAGCGATGGTTTGGGGCATCTGCCTAAGGAAAGAAAGAGAGGGAGGGAGGGGGCTTATTGTTTCTTGAAAAGACTCTTTGTTGTTAAATGCATAGGAAAACTCATTTGTTAAGTAGAATCAAAGATTTGTTGATCAAGTATGATTTCCTAGTGTTGGCCCTGGTGGCCAACTTCATTTGTTTTAGACCTCAGCAAACTCTTAAGCCCAGCTAACAACTGTGTGCCTTTTATGAGCAAGTACTTTGGTAGGTAAATTATGTGTGTCAGTGTCTTGAATCTGAGGTTCACGTTTCACCCACATTTTAATGCTTTGGAAATTGGAAGATTGCTTCTTGCACTCATCATGTACATTTAGTGATGTTGTAGGTAATGGTGCATCTTACAATTTACAGTCTTCAAATGGAGAACTGCAGTCTGTACTTATAATAACTACAATACCATATTAGTGTTGTACATAGAATGAGTTCATTTTTTAGAAGGGGCTTTTTTAAAGAATATTGTCCTTAGAGTCAAGTGATTGCTTAATTAAAAGAGAGAATGAAACTTAAATAGTTGAGGGAGAGCCTTGCCTGTGTTGTTGGGGGTGGAACTGGGTGGAGGTCTTCCTTCCTGGGCTCTGAGGGGCCTTCAGTTCAGCGGATAAAAAGTGCCCCATTTCACACCAGGCTCTGTGCAGAGTCCCTGCCCTCAGGGAGCCCACAGTCCAGGTGTGGGAACAGCCATACTGTCAGAGCTGCTGTGTATTGTGGGAAGGGCTGAGGTGGAGGGGGAGCTATGGGAGGGCCCACAGAGCAGACCCTTCACTGTTGTCTGCTGAACTCCCTCTTGTCTACTCTGGCAGGATGCCTGAGAGGAGAGGCTTTGGCCCACACAGGCTCATAGGTCCACCCAGTTTCTCTTTTTTCTCTGAGCCTGACTGGAGCGTGGAGGCAGCAGGTCTTGATGGCCAGTGGTTCCTATGCCTTTGGAAAAGCTGGGTCAGAGTTCACAATTCAAGTCACCATCCAGTGCACCCCTCATTGGCGGTGTGATCTGGGGCTAGTGGCTTGCCTGCTCTTCGGTTTCCTCTTCTACCCAGTGGGGAGAAGGCGATCTTCCCTGCCTCAGAAGACCAGGTTACACGGTAATGCTGGGCATTAGCATTTGACCCAGAGTACCAAAAGTACCCCAAACCTGTTGCCGTTGAGTTGATTCTGACTCATAGCGACCCAAGTGTTACAAAGTAGAGCTACTCTGTAGGGTTTTTTTTCTCCCTTGTTTTTTTTATTTTTAAAATATTACTGTGCTTTAGGTAAAAGTTTATAGTGCAAATTAGTTTCTCATTCAAAAATTTTACATAAATTGTTTTGTAACATTGGTTGCAGTCCCTGAAATGTGTCAGCACCTCCCCCTTTCCACCCTGGGTTTGCTGTGTCCATTTGACCAGTTTTCCTGTCCTGTCCTGACTTCTCCTCTTTGCTTTTGGGCACGTGTTGCCCATGTGGTCTCATATACTTGATTGAACTAAAAAGCACGTTCCTCACATGTGTTGTTTGTTTTATAGGCCTGTATAATCTTTGGCTGAAAGGTGGACTTGGGGAGTGGCTTCAGTTCTGAGACCATAAGATTTTCTTGACTGTAATCTTTACAGAAGCAGATCACCAGGTCTTCTGTAGCACCGCTAGGTGGGTTCAAACCACCAACCTTTAGGTTAGCAGCCACTCACAAATCGCTTGTGCAACCCAGGGACCGGGACCTTTGACTCAGTAGGTAGTTGATAAATGTTAGCTCAGGCGATTATTATCCTGTGGTGATATGTTTTTGATACCTTCCGGGGTGAGCAAGGGCCTTTGTTCCTCCTCTAGTTCCTCACGTATGCCAGTTGCCTGAGCTTCTTGGAACATCAGCTGCTTCCCATTGAAAATAAGATTAACCTTATGAGTGTGATTTATAGGATAGCATATGAAGAAAAGGCTAGGACCAAGCTTGAAGATGCTATATCACTGGGGGGCAGGGAGGCTTCTGTAAAATAGGTAGCCAAGCTCAGAGAGGTATTAGGTAAAATTAGTCAAAAACTGCAGGATCAGTTAAAGTGAAAACTTTGCTTCTGTGGCCGGAAGTATTTCTGACAACAGACTAAGGTCTTTGTAACACAGCTGCCCACAGGAGAGTTTAGGGGCAGACTGGAGCTTCCTGGGCACTGAGTAACAGCAGAGGAGGAGGAAGGGAAAGGCGGGTTCTGCGTCTCAGATAAGCTATAGAGGAGGTGCAACCTGGCCATGCCAGTCTAGACTGACCGGTGGAAGGAAGCCCTGCTGAAAGGGTCTGGTCCACAGGTGTTTCCTCCTTTATATCTGAGAGGTACGAACAGCCAGCCTTCCAGCCCTTCCCTGGGAGGCTGGGGACGAGGTGGGTGGAAGACTTTCCCCTGAGTATGCTCTTGTTTGTACCTTTTTGAATTTTGACCAGTATTGCCTATTATTAAAAAATTAAAATTTTTTAAAAGAAAAAAAAAAAGATTGTGCCAGTGGCTTCCCATTGCACTGGCCCCACCTGCCCCCTGTTCACCTCTCCTGCCTCTCCTGGTCCCACCCTGATGTTCCTCTCTGTTCATTACATTCACCTTGGTGGCCCCCACCAGAGAGCCTTTGTGCTGGCTGTTCCCTCAGCTTGGAATGTCCCTTCCCCCACCACTGTCAGCGGAGCATGCTCATCGGTTGTCATTCATATGTCTTCTCTATGCCGCCTCCTAGACCATCAAATGCCCACAGCTCCCACTTCAGTCTCCATCACGGTTTGTTTCATAGCACTTGCCCCTCTTGAGAATGTCTCCTTGACATGTATTTCTTGTTTCCTGTTTGTTTCCATGGTTGGAACAGACCTTGTGAGAACAGGGCCACGTATGTCCATTCTGTCCGGTCACTGAATCCTCAGCATCTGGCATGGGCACTCAGTAGATATTGAATGGAATGAAGTTCTCTCTTCCAGGCAGGTGTTGTAGCCCCCAGTTCCTGAGATTTAAGCAAGTTATACTCAGCTAGGAAATGGCAGATCCAAGATTTGAAGGAACCTTTGTTTGATTTTGAGGTTGGTGTTTTCCAGAATGTTGTTGTTAGGTGCCGTCGAGTTGGACCCTATGTACAACAGAGCAAAGCACTGCCCAGTCCTGCACCATCTTCTCAGTTGTTGCCATGTTTGAGCCCATTGTTACAGCCACTGTGTCAGTCCATCTCATTCAGCGTCTTCCTTTTTCCCTGACCCTCTACTTTGCCAACTATGATGTCCTTCTCCAGGGATTGGTCCCTCCTGATAACATGTCCAAAGTTGGCCAGATGAAGTCGCAGTATCCTCGCTTCTAAAGAGGATTCTGGCTGTACTTCTTCCAAGACAGATTTGTTAGTTCTTCATGGTATGTTCAGTATTCTTCACTAACTCTATAATTCAAATGCATCAATTCTTCTTCTTCCTTATTCACTGTCCAGTTTTTGCATGCATATGAGGTGATTGAAAATACCATGGCTTGGGTCAGGTGCACCTTAGTCCTTACAGTGACTTCTTCGCTACATTGTATATTATGTGTCTGACACTAGCGCTGTGCCACTAGAACACTCTCTTTGTTTTTTTTTTAAGGAAAGTTGGGGGCCTTGGAAAAAGTTAAAAAAAAAAAAAAAAAGTAAACAGAGACCTCTGCTGGCCACTGGGAACTCTATCTATATCCTGACAGTTTGCTGCCAGGGAGTGAGCTGTTTTCATGGAGGGGAGACTGGGGCTCACCAGGACTCTTCCCAGCCATGATTTCACCATTACTCATCTGAGTGTGCAGCCGAGTGAACAGGGTCTGTTTTCCATTCTTATCTCTCCGGTGGCAGGCTCTCAGCCAACAGGCAGATCAAAAGATGGAATGTGTTCATTTGACCATTTTTAAAAAAACCAAGGTACAAGGGTGCACTTCTTAAAGACAAGGGCACCGTGGATTAGATTATCCATGGAGTTGAACTGGTCTGGCTTTTGTGCTTTTTTGAAGGGTTCATCTCAAGTTTCTTTTTCTGGTTGAACAATTTTTTTCAACATTAATAACTAATGGAGAAGAGGAAGAGGCAAAGTAAAACCATATGGCAGGACAAACACAAACCTCACTTGTGGCCGGAAACTTCTGATTTGTATCTCTTTTTATGTGATCAGCTGTTGGTTTAGATAGGAAAGTATTCAGTTTGGGCAACAAGCAAGAGTATATATTTGTGTATGTGGAGATATATATATATATATATATATATATATATTTTAAGTTTTTCTTTTACCTTTTTGTTTTTGTTATGTGCTGTCGAGTCAGTTCTGACTCATAGCGACCCTATAGGACAGAGTAGAACTGCCCCATAGGGTTTCCAAGGAGCGACTGGTGGATTCGAACTGCCAACCTTTTTGGTTAGCAGCCTGAGCTCTTAACCGCTGCACCACCAGGCCTCCATTCTTTTACCTAGCTGTACTGTATTTTGCATGTCCTTTCTTAGACAGTGGCTAGTAGCTGCGTGACTTTAGGCAAGTTATTCCTCTAACCCCTTCCCTTTTTTAAAGTAGGGACAATAGTCATGTCTACATACAGGGTGGTTTTGAGGATTGAAGGAGGTGATAACAAGGTAGAGTTTATAGTACCGTGCCTGGCACGTAGTACCAGGTGTTGGCTGTTACAGCCTCCTCAGTGCTAAGGCAGTTGCTAATAGCGTCTTGGCCTTTCCCTTCTTTCTACCTTCTGGGGTTTTTCCTCTCCCTGCCCTAGTCCACTTTACCCCTCCCCCACAATCTCAGGCTTTCCAGTGGCACCCCAGGCACATGTGAGCCAGCTGATGGTATCAGTGGTGAAGGACATGGCTATTTCTGCTCCCTGAGGTGTGGCCATGCACGTTTGTGGCAGTGGAGAAACTCGTGGAGCCCTAAACCCATCATCCTGGCCAGTGCAGTGTTGTTTATTATTCCAAGTCACTTGGAATTAAGTTTAAATTCCCCCAACAGCCAAATTGGCTTGACACCTTCGGTGTTATCTGTACATTCCTTACAGAGGCGGTTAAGCAGTTCAGATGGGCAGTTTGGACAGAAACCATCACCACTTGTTCTCGCCAACAGCCCTCCTTGGCTTCTGAGGCAGCAGAGCTAGTGACACATGCACCCTAAAGTGAACTCTCAGCTTTGTTTGAATCTGTCCTTTAATTTGAATTGCTGTGCAAACCCATGATCCATGAGACTTAATGTGATTTCTTCCGCTGTTCTAAGCACTTGACGTGGGCGGGTACAGAGAAAAACTGCCATTATTCTGATTCTGTAATATTACCACGTGAAGTATTGATGATTTAGTGGTAGAGTTCTCACCTTTCACACAGGAGACCTGGGTTAAATACCTGGCCAATGCACCTCATGTGCACAGCTACCACCTGTCTATCAGTGGAGGCTTGCATGTTGCTGTGATGCTGAAAAGGTTTCAGCAGAGCTTCCAGACTAAGGTGGACTAGGAAGAAAGGCCTGGTGATCTGCTTCCAAAAATCAGCCAGTGAAGACCCTATAGATCTGTAAAAATGGCGTGGGGGCGGTGTGTGACCTCTTCCAACTTTACAAAGGGGGAGGAGAATCAACATCAGTAGCCCAGGGCTGATTCGTATGAGGTGAGGGTCAGACACGCCTCGTCTCTCCTTCCTCTTTACCAATTCTGACACCAACCGTCCCTTCCACAGCACTGTCTACTGAGTTCGATAATTCATTGCAATGGCCACACAGAACTCACAGACCATACTCACAAGTATGGGGTTTATTAGGGAAGTAAGTTACAGTTCAGGCTCAGGAGCACTCAAGATACCGTTCTTTTATCAAGATAGCATCTTCCCAGCCGTGCATGCAGGTACGCCTCTCCCTGGCCCTCAGTCTCTGCCCAAAGGCACTCAACTTTTTCTTTGGGCCTGGAAGCCTACTGTGCTGTGTCCTACTGCTGGGTCTCTCCTGCTGGTCTCTCCTTCCTTGGTGGTGATGGGCTTCTCTCCTCTCTGCTCTGGAAGTTGGCTCCTTTAAGGCAAAACTGACCGATCCCCTTGGTAGGCCACAATCACCCTATCACACAGTCACCTGTGTGGGAGTTACAAGACCATGGCTAGAAAGGGCACACACAAAAGTAATTAATCCACTGCAGGATCACAAAAGTCCAACCTACAACCAATCGCGGGGATGGCGCAGGGCCAGGCAGTGTTTAGGTTCCTGGTGTTTAGTTCATGGGTTGCCATGAGAGTTCAGTGCAACTCCGTGGCAGCTAACAACAACAAAATTACCTCATATCGCAGGATGAATATCCACTGCCATGGAATTCAATGAACATTACATGAAATGCCCACTGAGTGTGCGTGACACTGTGTCTGGCAGCCAGTCTCTGCCCTCTGTAGGTGTGGAGTCAACACATGATGAGAAATGTTAAGTAGTGAGGAAGGAATAAAATGATAGCTAGTGGCAATTTTAGAAAAGCTGTCCCAAAAGCACTTAGGATTTAGCTGACATCAGAGGTACTGCAGGAATTCTGAAGAATTGGATCTTGATAAAGAAATTGGAAGTTGGCTGGACCTTGAAGGATGAATAGGATTTAAGAGGGAAATTGGGATACGGGTGCCAGAATTAGCAAATAAAAATACCTGTACCATGTCACCTTTGGGACATACTTACACTAAAATATTATTCGTTGTTTATCTGAAATTCAAATTTAACTGGCCATCCTATATTTCATCCAGCAACTCTAAATGGGGGGTGGTGGTCGTTAAGTGGCTAGAACAGTGTATGCAAAATTGCGTGTTCAGAGAGTAGGACAGTGTGGTTGTTTGAGAGGGTTCAGACAGAGAGGTGGAGGGAATGGGGTGGATATAAGGGGTCGGTAGGTGGTGGAGGATTATGACTGATACACCCTTGGGCAACTGCTCTGCTACAAATCTGTGGGTACACCATGTATTCCACACTTCTCATTCCCATGGTGACTGCATTATTATGCCAGAGCAGATTATCTTTGATCAAAAGAAGCAGGACTGTTAGAAGGAAATATAATACAAAAATGTGGCCCACCTTGAGTTTATCCAGAAAGTAAAAATTGTACCTACAGTGGTGAAGAATCAGTAGGTTATATCACATCCCAGATGCTCTTCACAGTAGGGCAAATCATATGCCACTCATGAATTCTCTCTTCTCTCTGTGACTGCCAGAATTTTATAGTTCAGGTGTAATGTCTGTTTTTCTGAGGTTAGAATCGGCTATGGACTTTGAGAAGTCCATGCACACATCTGCAAAGGTGGCTGGGCCTAGGAGCTCAGACAACACCACCATGGCTCAGCCTTGCTCTGAAGCTCAGGCACGCACTCTCTGTGATGGGCAATATGCCTGGTGCGGCCCGGGACTGTCACCTCCATCATAGCAGTCCTGGCAGAGAGATGGTGAGCATCTCCTAGCAGGCCCTGGAGAAAACGCCTAGGAGGGCGTCATCGCTGAGTAGGCTAGGGGACAGAGGTTCTCTGGTTGCCCACAGGTGGTGAAGTGAAGATCAGCCTTTCCTAACTAAACCACGTGAATTACCAGCTTTGTGACCAGAAGAAAGAGAATGGTTGGCTGGGCGGGCAACAGGAGTGGATATTGATGACAGCGAGTGCCACAAATCACCCTCTTGCACTGTTGTCTTAGTCGGCTTTGTCTCAGCTTTGAAGGATATGAGTTACAAAGTGGGATCAGCAGAGGCCCTTCTGGTCCTTTATGCTGACCTTGAAAATACCATCACCTACTTGTTGGACAGGCAGGGAGGGCTAGATCAGCTGGAGGGACTTTGAAGATCACTTTCTAGACTATTCCCCCCCCCCATTTTTATTTCACAGCACAGAAACATTTAAAAAAGAAGGGGGGAAGTAGGACAGAGAATTGCTAGCCTTTAAAACAAACAAACAAAAACAAAATAAATTATTTATGGATAGGATGAATGCATTCAACCATGTGAAGAATTTTGCATAATTTTTATTATATTCTTACTTTACCTGAAGTATTTTCACTGAAACAGTGAAACTCCTATCACAATCTTTGATGTAGCTCACCTGTCCCATGACAGGTGAACAAACTGAGGCTCCAGGAGGCCAATGGCTTTGCCCGAGATTGCATTGCTAGTTAATAGCAGAGTAGAGACTAGAGCCTAGGTCTCTGAATTCTCAATTTTTGTACCAGTGCTGTGGTTCCTCAAGGTAATGTTTTAGTAAAAAAATGGAAGGACTGGAATTAAAACTTCAGTTCTCTTTGTTTAGTGCTTTTGTGCCACACCACGGTTCGTGTTTGAGAATGCCTGGTTGGAACTACAAGTAAAATTGACAATTGATGTCCATCAGAGTTTAATTCTTGACATTATATTCTTTTAGTAAAGATTCTTATTACACACCAATTTATTAATTAAAAATAAAGTTGATTGGAGTGTGAGAGGCTCTTATTTCCTCCCTCTCTCTCTTCAGAATATATTGAGAACTTACTGTGTGCCAAACACTGCCATAGGCACTGGGGATACAGCAGTGAACAAGCTTTTGAAGTCCTTGCCCTGGTAACATTTATATTCTAGTGAGGGAGACTGACAACAAATGAAAAAAAAAAAAAATTAAATTAGTATGCTAGGAAGAAACTATTGAAATGCTTTTGATCCATGAATTAACCTCTTGGATAGCAGTGAAGTCAAGCCTGTTTTATACCAAATCCCATTATCTTGTAAGCTTTCCTATATTGGATAGACTGATGGGAAAGGGGCTCCAGGCAGAACTAAATTCTCAACGGTCTGTTTTTATCCACTGCCTACAGCAATATAGTGAATTCAGGTATGATCTGAGCTGATGGTTGCCATCTAAGGAAGACGAACAGACAGCAGATGGCACTGAGTACCTAGGAGAAAAGAGCAGGCGTATAAATGTTAATTACTGACGTGTGCATTTCTGTGTGCTGTGTACTATACTGAACACTTCATATGCAGTATCTCATGTGAATTCCGAAAGTATCCAGCTGAATTGGTTTTACTATCTCCACTTTATTGGTGAGGAAATCGAGTCTTAGTAGAGAAATAAAATGACTTGCCCAGGACCATGTGGAGTCAGGAAGTCTAACTTCAGAATCTGTTTACTTAGTCGCTACCATAATCCAGGATAAATTGAGTTGATAGTGTCAGGGTTCAGGGCAAAAGTCTGGGCCCAGCAGATAAACTGAGGCAGCAGCCCAACAGAATAAATGGTGATGCTTAGGGAAAGGCTGCAATGGGATAGGCAGGCAAACAGCTGCTCACAGTCTTTTCACTGGGCCTACAGACTCAAGCAAGACCACTTGCAGATGCCAGCTGCCTTAGGCAGAGCTATTAAAATCTTCTGTGCCTTGGCTAGGACTTTCTTCCAGGTAAGGGCTCTGTAGCCATAGCTGTGTAGGGATGGGGGGACAGCAGAAGGTTATTTGCCACCAGAATATGCTTTGTGGTGTACTGTCCTTCCCCTTAGCTGTACATTAAACCAGAGCTAGAGTTGGCATGGAAGGAACAGGGACTATGGAGTTACGTAGCTCTGGGTTTGATTTCTATCTCCGTTGCTTCTTGTGTGGGCCTCGGGCAACTTAATGTCTCTGAGCCTCAAATCTCTAATCTGCACAAGGGGGATAATGAATACCTACTTCACAGGATGAGTGTGAGCAACATGCCAAATGTAAAGAGCCTAGCGTGATATATGGCAAACACTCAAACAGTGGGTGGTTTCATATTATCATCACCAAAACTGACTTCAAAAATGTCCCCACTCCTCCTTTGGGAGCAAGGGAGAATGAAGAAAATAGGATACCAGGAAAAGATTAGTCTGAAGGACTAATGGACCACAGCTACCAAGGCCTCCACCAGACTGAGTCCAGTACAGCTAGATGGTGCCCGGCTACCACCACTGACTGCTCTGAC